>NW_026734997.1:0-188555 GCF_949786415.1 Peromyscus eremicus | reverse complement strand
ACAGACGCCAGTGCTATTTGCCCTGTGTATGACAATGGGACTGCAATAGTGACTCTTCTTACCAGAAAACAACTCTTGCTCGTAGGACCAGAAACTGCATGGGATTCAACTCCATTTAGGACTGGGAAACAAACGCTAGCTCGCCTTACAAGAAACACACTCTGCTTCTCAGAAAAGAGCACTCTTCTACTCTACTGTGTTTCCTATAGGGCCAGAATAGTGAGCTTGCTCAGAACAAAAGAACTGTTCTTCCTACACACACGCGCCATATCTAGGTCAATTCTGCTTAGGAAACTGACAAGAACAGTAGATCCTCTTCCGTTCCATACACTATACTTGCTGGGAACAGACGCCAGTGCTATTTGCCCTGTGTATGACAACGGGAGCACAATAGTGACTCTTCTTACCAGAAAAATACTCTTGCTTGTAGGACCAGAAACTGCATGTGATTCAACTCCATTTAGGACTGGGAAACAAACGCTAGCTCGCTTTACAAGAAAAACACACTGCTTTTGAGAAAAGAGCACTCTTCTACTCTACTGTGTTTCCTATAGCGCCAGAATAGTGAGCTTGCTCAGAACAAAAGAACTGTGCTTCCTACACACACCGACTATATCTAGTTCAACTCTGCTTAGGAAACTGACAAGAACAGTAGATCCTCTTCAGTCCAATACACTGTACATGCTGGAACAGACGCCAGTGCTATTTGCCCTGTGTATGACAATTGGAGCGCAATAGTGACTCTTCTTACCAGAAAACAACTCGTGCTCGTAGGACCAGACACTGCATGTGATTCAACTCCATTTAGGACTGGGAAACAAACACTTGCTTGCCTTACAAGAAACACACTCTGCTTTTGAGAAAAGATCACTCTTCTACTCTACTGTGTTTCCTATAGGTCCAGAACAGTGAGCTTACTCAGAACAAAAGAACTGTGCTTCCTACACACACAGCCTTATCTAGTTCAATTTTGCTTAGGAAACTAACAAGAACAGTACATCCTCTTCAGTTCCATACACTGTACTTGCTGGGAACAGACACGAGTGCTATTTGCACTGTATATGGCAATGGGAGCGCAATAGTGACTTTCCTTACCAGAAAACAACTCTAGCTCGTAGGACCACAAACTGCATGTGATTCAACTCTATTTAGGACTGGGAACCAAACGCTAGCTCACCTTACAAGAAACACACTCTGCTTTTGAGAAAAGAGCACTCTTCTACTCTACTGTGTTTCCTATAGGGCCAGAATAGTGAGCTTGCTCAGAAAAAAGAACTGTGCTTCCTACACACAGGGGCCATATCTAGTTCAACTCTGCTTAGGAAACTGACAAGAACAGTAGCTCCTCTTCAGTCCAATACACTGTACTTGCTGGGAACAGACGCGAGTGCTATTTGCACTATGTATGGCAAAGGGAGCTCAATAGTGACTTTCCTTACCAGAAAACAACTCTAGCTCTTAGGACCAAAAACTACATGTGATTCAACTCCATTTAGGACTGGGAAACAAACGCTAGCTCGCCTTTCAAGAAACACACTTTGCTTTTGAGAAAAGAGCACTCTTCTACTCTACTGTGTTTCCTACAGGGCCAAAACAGTGAGCTTGCTCAGAACAAAAGAATTGTGCTTCCTACACACACGGCCATATCTAGTTCAATTCTGCTTAGGAAACTGACAAGAACAGTAGATCCTCTTCCGTCCCATACACTGTACTTGCTGGGAACAGACGCCAGTGCTATTTGCCCTGTGTATGACAATGGGAGCACAATAGTGACTCTTCTTACCAGAAAACAACTCTTGCTTGTAGGACCAGAAACTGCATGTGATTCAACTCCATTTAAGACTGGGAAACAAACGCTAGCTCGCTTTTCAAGAAAAACACTCTGCTTTTGAGAAAAGAGCAGTCTTCTACTCTACTGTGTTTCCTATAGGGCCAGAATAGTTAGCTTTCTCAGAGCAAAAGAACTGTGCTTCCTACACACACGGGTTATATCTAATTCAACTCTGCTTACGTAACTGACAAGAACAGTAGCTCTTCTTCAGTCCAATACACTGTACATGCTGGGAACAGACGCCAGTGCTATTTGCCCTGTGTATGATAATGGGAGCGCAATAGTGACTCTTCTTACCAGAAAACAACTCTTGCTCGTAGGACCAGAAGCTGCATGTGATTCAACTCCATTTATAACTGGGAAACAAACGCTAGCTCGCCTTACAAAAAACACACTCTGCTTTTGAGAAAAGATCACTCTTCTAGTCTAATGTGTTTTTTGTAATGCCAGAATAGTGAGCTTGCTCAGAACAAAAGAACTGTGCTTCCTACACACACCGACTATATCTAGTTCAACTCTGCTTAGGAAACTGACAAGAACAGTAGATCCTCTTCAGTCCAATACACTGTACATGCTGGGAACAGACGCCAGTGCTATTTGCCCTGTGTATGACAATGGGAGCGCAATAGTGACTCTTCTTACCAGAAAACAACTCTTGCTCGTAGGACCAGACACTGCATGTGATTCAACTCCATTTAAGACTGGGAAACAAACACTAGCTTGCCTTAGAAGAAACACACTTTGCTTTTGAGAAAAGATCACTCTTCTACTCTACTGTGTTTCCTATAGGGCCAGAACAGTGAGCATGCTCAGAACAATAGAACTGTGCTTCCTACACACACGGGCCATATCTAGTTTAACTCTGCTTATGAAACTGACAAGAACAGTAGCTTCTCTTCAGTCCAATACACTGTACTTGCTGGGCACAGACGCCAGAGCTATTTGCACTGTGTATGGCAATGGGAGCACAATAGTGACTCTTCTTAACAGAAAACATCTCTTGCTCGTAGGACCAGAAACTGCATGGGATTCAACTCCATTTCAGACTGGGAAACAAACACTAGCTCGCCTTACAAGAAACACATTCTGCTTTTGAGAAAAGAGCACTCTTCTACTCTACTGTGTTTTTTATGGGGTCCGAACAGTCAGCTTGCTCAGAAGAAAAGAACTGTGCTTCCTACACACAGGGGCCATATCTAGTTCAACTATGCTTAGGAAACTGACAAGAACAGTAGCTCCTCTTCAGTCCAATACACTGTACTTGATGGGAACAGACGCGAATCCTCTTTGCACTGTGTGTGGCAATGGGAGCGCAATAGTGACTTTCCTTACCAGAAAACAACTCTTGCTCTTAGGATCAAAAACTACATGTGATTCAACTCCATTTAGGACTGCGAAAAAAACACTAGCTCGCCTTACAAGAAACACACTCTGCTTTTGAGAAAAGATCACTCTTCTACTCTACTGTGTTTCCTTTGGGGTCCAAACAGTGAGCTTGCTCAGAACAGAAGAACTGTGCTTCCTACACATATGGGCTATATCTAGTTCAACTCTGCTTAGGAAACTGACAAGAACAGTAGCTCCTCTTCAGTCCAATACACTGTACTTGCTGGGAACAGACGCCAGTGCTATTTGCCCTGTGTATGACAATGGGAGTTCAATAGTGACTCTTCTTACCAGAAAAAAAAACTCTTGAACGTAGGACCAGAAACTGCATGTGATTCAACTCCATTTACGACAGCTCAACAAACGCTTCCTTGTCTTACAAGAAAAACACTCTGCTTTTGAGAAAAGGGCACTCTTCTACTCTAATGTGTTTCCTATGGGTTCGATCAGTGAGCTTACAGTACAAAAGAACTGTGCTTCCTACACACACGGGCCATATCTAGTTCAACTCTGCTTAGGAAACTGACAAGAACAGTAGCTCCTCTTCAGTCCAATACACTGTACTTGATGGGAACAGAGGCAAGTCCTCTTTGCACTGTATATGGCAATGGGAGCGAAATAGTGACTCTTCTTACCAGAAAACAACTCTTGCTCATAGGACCAGAAACTGCATGTGATTCAACTCCTTTTAGGACGGGAAACAAACGCTAGCTCGCCTTACAAGAAACACTCTCTGCTTTTGAGAAAAGAGCACTCTTCTGCTCTACTACATTTCCTTTAGGACCAGAATAGTGAGCTTGCTCAGAACAAAAGAACTGTGCTTCTTACACACACTGACACTCTTCTACTCTACAGTGATTCCTATGTGGTTTGAACAGTGAGCTTGCTCAGAAAAAAAGTACTGTGATTCCTACACACACGGGCCATATCCAGTTCAATTCTGCTTAGGAAACTGACAATAACAGTAGATCCTCTTCAGTCCAATACACTGTACATGCAGGGGACAGATGCTAGTGCTATTTGCAATGTGTATGACAATGGGACCGCAATAGTGACTCTTCTTACCAGAAAACATCTCTTGCTCATAGGACCACAAACTGCATGTGATTCAACTCCATTTAGGACTGCGAAACAAACGCTAGCTTGCCTTAGAAGAAACACACTTTGCTTTTGAGAAAAGATCACTCTTCTACTCTACTGTGTTTCCTATAGGGCCAGAACAGTGAGCATGCTCAGAACAATAGAACTGTGCTTCCTACACACACGGGCCATATCTAGTTTAACTCTGCTTATGAAACTGACAAGAACAGTAGCTTCTCTTCAGTCCAATACACTGTACTTGCTGGGCACAGACGCCAGAGCTATTTGCACTGTGTATGGCAATGGGAGCACAATAGTGACTCTTCTTAACAGAAAACATCTCTTGCTCGTAGGACCAGAAACTGCATGGGATTCAACTCCATTTCAGACTGGGAAACAAACACTAGCTCGCCTTACAAGAAACACATTCTGCTTTTGAGAAAAGAGCACTCTTCTACTCTACTGTGTTTCCTATGGGGTCCGAACAGTCAGCTTGCTCAGAAGAAAAGAACTGTGCTTCCTACACACAGGGGCCATATCTAGTTCAACTATGCTTAGGAAACTGACAAGAACAGTAGCTCCTCTTCAGTCCAATACACTGTACTTGATGGGAACAGACGCGAATCCTCTTTGCACTGTGTGTGGCAATGGGAGCGCAATAGTGACTTTCCTTACCAGAAAACAACTCTTGCTCTTAGGATCAAAAACTACATGTGATTCAACTCCATTTAGGACTGCGAAAAAAACACTAGCTCGCCTTACAAGAAACACACTCTGCTTTTGAGAAAAGATCACTCTTCTACTCTACTGTGTTTCCTTTGGGGTCCAAACAGTGAGCTTGCTCAGAACAGAAGAACTGTGCTTCCTACACATATGGGCTATATCTAGTTCAACTCTGCTTAGGAAACTGACAAGAACAGTAGCTCCTCTTCAGTCCAATACACTGTACTTGCTGGGAACAGACGCCAGTGCTATTTGCCCTGTGTATGACAATGGGAGTTCAATAGTGACTCTTCTTACCAGAAAAAAAAACTCTTGAACGTAGGACCAGAAACTGCATGTGATTCAACTCCATTTAGGACAGCGCAACAAACGCTTCCTTGTCTTACAAGAAAAACACTCTGCTTTTGAGAAAAGGGCACTCTTCTACTCTAATGTGTTTCCTATGGGTTCGATCAGTGAGCTTACAGTACAAAAGAACTGTGCTTCCTACACACACGGGCCATATCTAGTTCAACTCTGCTTAGGAAACTGACAAGAACAGTAGCTCCTCTTCAGTCCAATACACTGTACTTGATGGGAACAGAGGCGAGTCCTCTTTGCACTGTATATGGCAATGGGAGCGAAATAGTGACTCTTCTTACCAGAAAACAACTCTTGCTCATAGGACCAGAAACTGCATGTGATTCAACTCCTTTTAGGACGGGAAACAAACGCTAGCTCGCCTTACAAGAAACACTCTCTGCTTTTGAGAAAAGAGCACTCTTCTGCTCTACTACATTTCCTTTAGGACCAGAATAGTGAGCTTGCTCAGAACAAAAGAACTGTGCTTCCTACACACACTGACACTCTTCTACTCTACAGTGATTCCTATGTGGTCTGAACAGTGAGCTTGCTCAGAAAAAAAGTACTGTGATTCCTACACACACGGGCCATATCCAGTTCAATTCTGCTTAGGAAACTGACAATAACAGTAGATCCTCTTCAGTCCAATACACTGTACATGCAGGGGACAGATGCTAGTGCTATTTGCAATGTGTATGACAATGGGACCGCAATAGTGACTCTTCTTACCAGAAAACATCTCTTGCTCATAGGACCACAAACTGCATGTGATTCAACTCCATTTAGGACTGCGAAACAAACGCTAGCTCGCCTTACAAGAAACACACTCTGCTTTTGAGAAAAGAGCACTCTTCTACTCTACTGTGTTTCCTTTGGGGTCCAAACAGTGAGCTTGCTCAGAACAAAAGAACTGTGCTTCTTACACACACGGGCTATATCTAGTTCAACTCTGCTTAGGAAACTGACAAGAACAGTAGCTCCTCTTCAGTCCAATACACTGTACTTGCTGGGAACAGACGCCAGTGCTATTTGCCCTGTGTATGACAATGGGAGTTCAATAGTGACTCTTCTTACCAGAAAAAAAACTCTTGCTCGTAGGACCAGAAACTGCATGTGATTCAACTCTATTTAGGACTGCGCAACAAACGCTACCTTGCCTTACAAGAAAAACACTCTGCTTTTGAGAAAAGGGCACTCTTCTACTCTAATGTGTTTCCTATGGGTTCGATCAGTGAGCTTACAGTACAAAAGAACTGTGCTTCCTACACACACGGGCCATATCTAGTTCAAATCTGCTTATGAAACTGACAAGAACAGTACCTCCTCTTCATTCCAATACACTGAACTTGATGGGAACAGACGCGAGTCCTCTTTGCACTGTGTGTGGCAATGGGAGGTCAATAGTGATTTTCCTTACCAGAAAAAAACTCTTGCTCGTAGGATCAAAAACTGCATGTGATTCAACTACATTTAGGACTGGGAAACAAATGCTAGCTCCCCTTACAAGAAACACACTCTGTTTTGAGAAAAGATCACTCTTCTACTCTACTGTGTTTCCTATAGGGTCAGAACAGTGAGCTTACTCAGAACAAAAGAACTGTGCTTCCTACACACACGGCCATATCTAGTTCAATTTTGCTTAGGAAACTAACAAGAACAGTAGATCCTCTTCAGTCCCATAAACTGTACTTGCTGGGAACAGACGCGAGTAATATTTGCACTGTATATGGCAATGGGAGCAAAATAGTGACTCTTCTTACCAGAAAACAACTCTTGCTCGTAGGACCAGAAACTGCATGTGATTCAACTCCTTTTAGGACGGGAAACAAACGCTAGCTCGCCTTACAAGAAACACTCTCTTCTTTTGAGAAAAGAGCACTCTTCTACTCTACTGTGTTTCCTATGGGGTCCGAACAGTGAGCTTACTCAGAACAAAAGAACTGTGCTTCCTACACACACGGGCCATATCCAGTTCAATTCTGCTTAGGAAACTGACAAGAACAGTAGATCCTCTTCAGTCCAATACACTGTACATGCAGGGGACAGATGCTAGTGCTATTTGCAATGTGTATGACAATGGGACCACAATAGTGACTCTTCTTACCAGAAAACATCTCTTGCTCATAGGACCACAAACTGCATGTGATTCAACTCCATTTAGGACTGCGAAACAAACGCTAGCTCGCCTTACAAGAAACACACTCTGCTTTTGAGAAAAGAGCACTCTTCTACTCTACTGTGTTTCCTATAGGGCCAGAACAGTGAGCTTGCTCAGAACAAAAGAACTGTGCTTCCTACACACACCGACTATATCTAGTTCAACTCTGCTTAGGAAACTGACAAGAACAGTAGATCCTCTTCAGTCCAATACACTGTACATGCTGGGAACAGACGCCAGTGCTATTTGCCCTGTGTATGACAATAGGAGCGCAATAGTGACTCTTCTTACCAGAAAACAACTCTTGCTCCTAGGACCAGACACTGCATGTGATTCAACTCCATTTAGGACTGGGAAACAAACACTAGCTTGCCTTAGAAGAAACACACTTTGCTTTTGAGAAAAGATCACTCTTCTTCTCTACTGTGTTTCCTATAGGGCCAGAACAGTGAGCATGCTCAGAACAATAGAACTGTGCTTCCTACACACACCTGCCATATCTAGTTTAACTCTGCTTATGAAACTGACAAGAACAGTAGCTCCTCTTCAGTCCAATACACTGTACTTGCTGGGCACAGACGCCAGAGCTATTTGCACTGTATATGGCAATGGGAGCACAATAGTGACTCTTCTTACCAGAAAACATCTCTTGCTCGTAGGACCAGAAACTGCATGGGATTCAACTCCATTTCAGACTGGGAAACAAACACTAGCTCGCCTTACAAGAAACACATTCTGCTTTTGAGAAAAGAGCACTCTTCTACTCTACTGTGTTTCCTATAGGGCCAAAAGAGTGAGCTTTCTCAGAACAAAAGAACTGTGCTTCCTACACACATGGCCATATCAAGTTCAATTCTGCTTAGGAAACTAACAAGAACAGAAACTCCTCTTCAGTCCAATACACTGTACATGCTGGGAACAGACGCCAGTGCTATTTTCCCTGTGTATGAAAATGGGACTGCAATAGTGACTCTTCTTACCAGAAAACAACTCTTGCTCGTAGGAGCAGAAACTGCATGGGATTCAACTCCATTTAGGACTGGGAAACAAACGCTAGCTCGCCTTACAAGAAACACACTCTGATTCTCAGAAAAGAGCACTCTTCTACTCTACTGTGTTTCCTATAGGGCCAGATTAGTGAGCTTGCTCAGAACAAAAGAACTGTGCTTCCTACACACACTCGCCATATCTAGGTCAATTCTGCTTAGGAAACTGACAAGAACAGTAGATCCTCTTCCGTCCCATACACTATACTTGCTGGGAACAGACGCCAGTGCTATTTGCCCTGTGTATGACAATGGGAGCACAATAGTGACTCTTCTTACCAGAAAAATACTCTTGCTTGTAGGACCAGAAACTGAATGTGATTCAACTCCATTTAGGACTGGGAAACAAACGCTGGCTCGCTTTACAAAAAAAACACTCTGCTTTTGAGAAAAGAGCACTCTTCTACTCTACTGTGTTTCCTATAGGGCCAGAATAATGAGCTTGCTCAGAACAAAAGAACTGTGCTTCCTGCACACACGGGATATATCTAGTTCAACTCTGCTTATGAAACTGACAAGAACAGTAGCTCCTCTTCAGTCCAATACACTGTACATGCTGGGAACAGACGCCAGTGCTATTTGCCCTGTGTATGATAATGGGAGCACAATAGTGACTCTTCTTACCAGAAAACAACTCTTGCTCGTAGGACCAGACACTGCATGTGATTCAACTCCATTTATAACTGGGAAACAAACGCTTGCTCGCCTTACAAAAAACACACTCTGCTTTTGAATAAAGAGCACTCTTCTAGTCTAATGTGTTTTTTGTAGGGCCAGAATAGTGAGCTTGCTCAGAACAAAAGAACTGTGCTTCCTACCCACACCGACTATATCTAGTTCAACTCTGCTTAGGAAACTGACAAGAAGAGTAGATCCTCTTCCGTCCCATACACTGTACTTGCTGGGAAGAGACGCCAGTGCTATTTGCCCTGTGTATGACAATGGGAGCACAATAGTGACTCTTCTTACCAGAAAACTACTCTTGCTTGTAGGACCAGAAACTGCATGTGATTCAACTCCATTTAGTACTGGGAAACAAACGCTAGCTCGCTTTACAAGAATAACATTCTGCTTTTGAGAAAAGAGCACTTTTCTACTCTACACTGTTTCCTATAGGGCCAGAATAGTGAGCTTGCTCAGAACAAAAGAACTGTGCTTCCTACACACACGGGCTATATCTAGTTCAACTCTGCTTAGGAAACTGACAAGAACAGTAGCTCCTCTTCAGTCCAATACACTGTATTTGATGGGAACAGACGCCAGTGCTATTTGCCCTGTGTATGACAATGGGAGTTCAATAGTGACTCTTCTTACCAGAAAAAAAAACTCTTGATCGTAGGACCAGAAACTGCATGTGATTCAACTCCATTTAGGACTGCGCAACAAACGCTAGCTTGCCTTACAAGAGAAACACTCTGCTTTTGAGAAAGGGCACTCTTCTACTCTACTGTGTTTCCTATGGGTTAGATCAGTGAGCTTACAGTAGAAAAGAACTGTGCTTCCTACACACACGGGCCATATCTAGTTCAACTCTGCTTAGGAAACTGACAAGAACAGTAGCTCCTCTTCAGTCCAATACACTGTACTTGATGGGAACAGACGCGAGTCCTCTTTGCACTGTGTGTGTCAATAGGAGCGCAATAATGACTTTCCTTACCCAAAACAACTCTTGCTCGTAGGATCAAAAACTGCATGTGACTCAACTCCATTTAGGACTGGGAAAAAATGCTAGCTCCCCTTACAAGAAACACACTCTGCTTTTGAGAAAAGATCACTCTTCTACTCTACAGTATTTCCTATAGGGACAGAACAGTGAGCTTACTCAGAACAAAAGAACTGTGCTTCCTACACACACGGCCATATCTAGTTCAATTCTGCTGAGGAAACTGACAAGAACAGTAGATCCTCTTCAGTCCAATACACTGTACATGCTGGGAACAGATGCCAGTGCTACTTGCCCTGTGTATGACAAAGGGAGCGCAACAGTCACTCTTCTTACCAGAAAACAACTCTTGCTCGTAGGACCAGAAACTGCATGTGATTCAACTCCATTTAGGACTGGGAAACAAATGCTAGCTCGCCTTATAAGAAACACACTCTGCTTTTGAGAAAAGAGCACTCTTCTAATCTACTGTGTTTACTATGGGTTCGAACAGTGAGCTTGCTCAGAACAAAAGAACTGTGCTTCCTACACACACGGGCCATATCTAGTTTAACTCCGCTTTGGAAACTGACAAGAACAGTAGCTCCTCTTCAGTCCAATACACTGTACTTGCTGGGATCAGACACGAGAGCTATTTGCACTGTATATGGCAATGGGAGCACAATAGTGACTCTTCTTACCAGTTAACATCTCTTGCTCGTAGGACCAGAAACTGCATGGGATTCAACTCCATTTCAGACTGGGAAACAAGCACTAGTTCGCCTTACAAGAAACACACTCTGCTTTTGAGAAAAGAGCACTCTTCTACTCTACTGTGTTTCCTATAGGGCCAGAACAGTGAGCTTGCTCAGAACAAAAGAACTGTGTTTCCTATACACACGGCCATATCTAGTTCAATTCTGCTTAGGAACCTGATAAGAAAAGTAGATCCTCTTCAGTCCAATACACTGTATTTGCTGCGAACAGACGCCAGTGCTATTTGTCCTGTGTATGGCAATGGCAGCACAATAGTGACTATTCTTACCAGAAAACAACTCTTGCTCTTAGGACCAGAAACTGCATGTGATTCCACTCCATATAGGACTGGGAAACAAACGCTAGCTCGCCTTACAAGAAACACACTCTGCTTTAGAGAAAAGAGCACTCTTCTACTCTACTCTGTTTCCTAAGGGTTCGATCAGTGAGCTTACAGTACAAAAGAACTGGGCTTCCTACACACACGGGCCATATCTAGTTCAACTCTGCTTAGGAAACTGACAAGAACAGTAGCTCCTCTTCAGTCCAATACACTGCACATGCTGGGAACAGACGCCAGTGCTATTTGCCCTGTGTATGACAATGGGAGTGCAATAGTGACTCTTCTTACCAGAAAACAACTCTTGCTCGTAGGACCAGAAACTGCATGTGATTCAACTCCATTTAGGACTGGGAAACAAACGCTAGCTCGCCTTACAAGAAACACACTCTGCTTCTCAGAAAAGAGCACTCTTCTACTCTACTGTGTTTCCTATATGGCCAGAATAGTGAACTTGCTCAGAGCAAAAGAACTGTGCTTCCTACACACACGGGATATATCTAGTTCAACTCTGCTTAGGAAACTGACAAGAACCGTAGCTCCTCTTCAGTCCAATACACTGTACTTGCTGGGAACAGACGCCAGTGCTATTTGCCCTGTGTATGATAATAGGAGCGCAATAGTGACTCTTCTTACCAGAAAACAACTCTTGCTCGTAGGACCAGACACTGCATGTGATTCAACTCCATTTATAACTGGAAAACAAACGCTAGCTCGCCTTATAAAAAACACACTCTGCTTTTGAGAAAAGAGCACTCTTCTAGTCTAATGTGTTTTTTGTAGGGCCAGAATAGTGAGCTTGCTCAGAACAAAAGAACTGTGCTTCCTACACACACCGACTATATCTAGTTCAACTCTGCTTAGGAAACTGACAAGAACAGTAGCTCCTCTTCAGTCCAATACACTGTACATGCTGGGAACAGACGCCAGTGCTATTTGCCCTGTGTATGTCAATGGGAGCGCAATAGTGACTCTTCTTACCAGAAAACAACTCTTGCTCGTAGGACCAGAAACTGCATGTGATTCAACTCAATTTAGGACTGGGAAATAAACGATAGCTCGCCTTACAAGAAACACACTCTGCTTTTGAGAAAAGAGCACTCTTCTACTCTACTGTGTTTCCTATAGGGCCAAAAGAGTAGCTTGCTCAGAACAAAAGAACTGTGCTTCCTACACACATGGCCATATCAAGTTCAATTCTGCTTAGGAAACTAACAAGAACAGAAGCTCCTCTTCAGTCCAATACACTGTACATGCTGGGAACAGACGCCAGTGCTATTTGCCCTGTGTATGACAATGGGACTGCAATAGTGACTCTTCTTACCAGAAAACAACTCTTGCTCGTAGGACCACAAACTGCATGTGATTCAATGCCATTTAGGACTGGGAAACAAATGCTAGCACGCCTTACAAGAAACACACTCTGCTTCTGAGAAAAGAGCTCTCTTCTACTCTACTGTGTTTCCTATAGGGCCAGAACAGTGAGCTTGCTCAGAACAAAAGAACTGTGCTTCCTACACACACGGGCCATATCTAGTTCAACTCTGCTTAGGAAACTGAGAAGAACAGTAGCTCCTCTTCAGTCCAATACACTGTACTTGCTGGGAACAGATGCCAGTGCTATTTGCACTGTGAATGGCAATGGGAGCACAATAGTGACTTTCCTTACCAGAAAACAACTCTTGCTCGTAGGACCAGAACTGCATGTGATTCAACTCCATTTAGGACTGGGAAACAAACGCTAGCTCGCCTTACAAGAAACACACTCTGCTTTAGAGAAAAGAGCACTCATCTACTCTACTGTGTTTCCTATGGGGCCAGAACAGTGAGCTTGCTCAGAACAAAAGAACTGTGCTTCCTAAACACACGGACCATATGTAGTTCAACTCTGCTTAGGAAACTGACAAGAACAGTAGCTCCTCTTCAGTCCGATACACTGTACTTGCTGGGAACAGACGCCAGTGCTATTTGCACTGTGTATGGCAATGACAGTGCAATAGTGACTCTCCTTACCAGGAAACAACTCTTGCTCGTAGGACCAGAAACTGCATGTGATTCAACTCCATTTAGGACTGGGAAACAAACGATAGCTTGCATTACAAAAAACACACTCTGCTTTTGAGAAAAGAGCACTCTTCTACTCTACTGTGTTTCCTTTTGGGTCTGAAGAGTGAGATTGCTCAGAACAAAAGAACTGTGCTTCCTACACACAAGGACCATATGTAGTTCAACTCTGCTTAGGAAACTGACAAGAACAGTAGCTCCTATGCATTCCAATACACTGTACTTGCTGGGAAAAGACGCGAGTGCTCTTTGCCCTGTGTATGGCAATGGGAGCGCAATAGTGACTTTCCTTACCAGAAAACAACTCTTGCTCGTAGGACCAGAAACTGCATGTGACTCAACTCCATTTAGGACTGGGAAACAAACTCTACCTCGTCTTACAAGAAACACACTCTGCTTTTGAGAAAAGGGCAATCTTCTACTCTACTGTGTGTCCTATAGGGCCAGAACAGTGTGCTTGCTCAGAACAAATGAACTGTGCTTCCTAGACACACGGGCCATATCTAGTTCAACTCTGCTTAGGAGACTGACAAGAACAGTAGCTCCTCTTCAGTCCAATACACTGTACTTGTTGGGAACAGACGTGAGTGCTATTTGCACAGTGTATGGCAATGAGAGCGCAATAGTGACTTTCCTTACTAGAAAACAACTCTTGCTCGTAGGACCACACACTGCATGTGATTCAATGCCATTTAGGACTGGGAAACAAATGCTAGCACGCCTTACAAGAAACACACTCTGCTTCTGAGAAAAGAGCTCTCTTCTACTCTACTGTGTTTCCTATAAGGCCAGAACAGTGAGCTTGCTCAGAACAAAAGAACTGTGCTTCCTACACACATCGACCATATCTAGGCCAACTCTGCTTTGAAACTGACAAGAACAGTAGCTCCTCTTCAGTCCAATACACTGTACTTGCGGGGAAGAGACGAGAGTGCTATTTGCAGAGTGTATGGCAATTGGAGCACAATAGTGCCTCGTCTTACCAGAAAACAACTCTTGCTCGTAGGACAAAAAACTGCATGTGACTCAACTTCATTTAGGTCTGGGAAACAAACGCTAGCTCGCCTTACAAGAAACACACTCTGCTTTAGAGAAAAGAGCACTCTTCTACTCTACTGTGTTTCCTATGGGGTCCAAACAGTGAGCTTTCTCAGAACAAAATAACTGTGCTTCCTACACACACAGCCATATCTACTTCTATTTTGCTTAGGAACCTGACAAGAACAGTAGCTCCTCTTCAGTCCAATACACTGTACTGCTGGGAACAGACGCCAGTGCTATATGTCCTGTGTATGGCAATGGCAGCGCAATAGTGACTATTCTTATCTTAAAACAACTCTTGCTAGTAGGACCAGAAACTGCATGTGATTCACCTCCATTTAAGACTGGGAAACAAACGCTAGCTCGCCTTACAAGAAACACAATCTGCTTTAGAGAAAAGAGCACTCTTCTACTCTACTGTGTTTCCTATAGGGCCAGAACAGTGAGCTTGCTCAGAACAAAAGAACTGTGCTTCCTACACACGGGCCATATCTAGTTCAACTCTGCTTAGGAAACTGACAAGAACAGTAGCTCCTCTTCAGTCCGATACACTGTACTTGCTGGGAACAGACGCGAGTGCTATTTGCACTGTGTATGGCAATGGGAGCGCAATAGTGACTTTCCTTACCAGAAAACAACTCTTGCTCGTAGGACCAGAAACTGCATGTGATTCAACTCCGTTTAGGACTGGGAAACAAATGCTAGCTCGCCTTACATGAAACACTCTCTGCTTTTGAGAAAAGAGCACACTTCTACTCTACTGTGTTTCCTATGGGGTCCAAACAGTGAGCTTGCTCAGAACAAAGAACTGTGCTTCCTACACACATGGACCATATCTAGTTCAACTCTGCTTAGGAAACTGACAAGAACAGTAGCTCGTCTTCAGTCCAATACACTGTACTTGCTGGGAATAGACGCGAGTGCTATTTGCACTGTGTATGGCAAAGGGAGCACAATAGTGACTTTCCTTACCAGAAAACAACTCATGCTCGTAGGACCAGAAACTGCATGTGATTCAACTCCATTTAGGACTGGGAAACAAACGATAGCTTGCCTTAAAAAAACACACTCTGCTTTTGAGAAAAGAGCACACTTCTACTGTACTGTGTTTCCTATGGGGTCCGAACAGTGAGCTTGCTCAGTACAAAAGAACTGTGTTTCCTATACACACGGCCATATCTAGTTCAATTCTGCTTAGGAACCTGATAAGAAAAGTAGATCCTCTTCAGTCCAATACACTGTATTTGCTGCGAACAGACGCCAGTGCTATTTGTCCTGTGTATGGCAATGGCAGCACAATAGTGACTATTCTTACCATAAAACAACTCTTGCTCGTAGGACAGAAACTGCATGTGATTCCACTCCATATAGGACTGGGAAACAAACGCTAGCTCGCCTTACAAGAAACACACTCTGCTTTAGAGAAAAGAGCTCTCTTCTACTCTACTCTGTTTCCTATGGGTTCGATCAGTGAGCTTACAGTACAAAAGAACTGGGCTTCCTACACACACGGGCCATATCTAGTTCAACTCTGCTTAGGAAACTGACAAGAACAGTAGCTCCTCTTCAGTCCAATACACTGCACATGCTGGGAACAGACGCCAGTGCTATTTGCCCTGTGTATGACAATGGGAGTGCAATAGTGACTCTTCTTACCAGAAAACAACTCTTGCTCGTAGGACCAGAAACTGCATGTGATTCAACTCCATTTAGGACTGGGAAACAAACGCTAGCTCGCCTTACAAGAAACACACTCTGCTTCTCAGAAAAGAGCACTCTTCTACTCTACTGTGTTTCCTATATGGCCAGAATAGTGAACTTGCTCAGAGCAAAAGAACTGTGCTTCCTACACACACGGGATATATCTAGTTCAACTCTGCTTAGGAAACTGACAAGAACCGTAGCTCCTCTTCAGTCCAATACACTGTACTTGCTGGGAACAGACGCCAGTGCTATTTGCCCTGTGTATGATAATAGGAGCGCAATAGTGACTCTTCTTACCAGAAAACAACTCTTGCTCGTAGGACCAGACACTGCATGTGATTCAACTCCATTTATAACTGGAAAACAAACGCTAGCTCGCCTTATAAAAAACACACTCTGCTTTTGAGAAAAGAGCACTCTTCTAGTCTAATGTGTTTTTTGTAGGGCCAGAATAGTGAGCTTGCTCAGAACAAAAGAACTGTGCTTCCTACACACACCGACTATATCTAGTTCAACTCTGCTTAGGAAACTGACAAGAACAGTATCTCCTCTTCAGTCCAATACACTGTACATGCTGGGAACAGACGCCAGTGCTATTTGCCCTGTGTATGTCAATGGGAGCGCAATAGTGACTCTTCTTACCAGAAAACAACTCTTGCTCGTAGGACCAGAAACTGCATGTGATTCAACTCAATTTAGGACTGGGAAATAAACGATAGCTCGCCTTACAAGAAACACACTCTGCTTTTGAGAAAAGAGCACTCTTCTACTCTACTGTGTTTCCTATAGGGCCAAAAGAGTAGCTTGCTCAGAACAAAAGAACTGTGCTTCCTACACACATGGCCATATCAAGTTCAATTCTGCTTAGGAAACTAACAAGAACAGAAGCTCCTCTTCAGTCCAATACACTGTACATGCTGGGAACAGACGCCAGTGCTATTTGCCCTGTGTATGACAATGGGACTGCAATAGTGACTCTTCTTACCAGAAAACAACTCTTGCTCGTAGGACCACAAACTGCATGTGATTCAATGCCATTTAGGACTGGGAAACAAATGCTAGCACGCCTTACAAGAAACACACTCTGCTTCTGAGAAAAGAGCTCTCTTCTACTCTACTGTGTTTCCTATAGGGCCAGAACAGTGAGCTTGCTCAGAACAAAAGAACTGTGCTTCCTACACACACGGGCCATATCTAGTTCAACTCTGCTTAGGAAACTGAGAAGAACAGTAGCTCCTCTTCAGTCCAATACACTGTACTTGCTGGGAACAGATGCCAGTGCTATTTGCACTGTGTATGGCAATGGGAGCACAATAGTGACTTTCCTTACCAGAAAACAACTCTTGCTCGTAGGACCAGAACTGCATGTGATTCAACTCCATTTAGGACTGGGAAACAAACGCTAGCTCGCCTTACAAGAAACACACTCTGCTTTAGAGAAAAGAGCACTCATCTACTCTACTGTGTTTCCTATGGGGCCAGAACAGTGAGCTTGCTCAGAACAAAAGAACTGTGCTTCCTAAACACACGGACCATATGTAGTTCAACTCTGCTTAGGAAACTGACAAGAACAGTAGCTCCTCTTCAGTCCGATACACTGTACTTGCTGGGAACAGACGCCAGTGCTATTTGCACTGTGTATGGCAATGACAGTGCAATAGTGACTCTCCTTACCAGGAAACAACTCTTGCTCGTAGGACCAGAAACTGCATGTGATTCAACTCCATTTAGGACTGGGAAACAAACGATAGCTTGCATTACAAAAAACACACTCTGCTTTTGAGAAAAGAGCACTCTTCTACTCTACTGTGTTTCCTTTTGGGTCTGAACAGTGAGATTGCTCAGAACAAAAGAACTGTGCTTCCTACACACAAGGACCATATGTAGTTCAACTCTGCTTAGGAAACTGACAAGAACAGTAGCTCCTATGCATTCCAATACACTGTACTTGCTGGGAAAAGACGCGAGTGCTCTTTGCCCTGTGTATGGCAATGGGAGCGCAATAGTGACTTTCCTTACCAGAAAACAACTCTTGCTCGTAGGACCAGAAACTGCATGTGACTCAACTCCATTTAGGACTGGGAAACAAACTCTACCTCGTCTTACAAGAAACACACTCTGCTTTTGAGAAAAGGGCAATCTTCTACTCTACTGTGTGTCCTATAGGGCCAGAACAGTGTGCTTGCTCAGAACAAATGAACTGTGCTTCCTAGACACACGGGCCATATCTAGTTCAACTCTGCTTAGGAGACTGACAAGAAAAGTAGCTCCTCTTCAGTCCAATACACTGTACTTGTTGGGAACAGACGTGAGTGCTATTTGCACAGTGTATGGCAATGAGAGCGCAATAGTGACTTTCCTTACTAGAAAACAACTCTTGCTCGTAGGACCACACACTGCATGTGATTCAATGCCATTTAGGACTGGGAAACAAATGCTAGCACGCCTTACAAGAAACACACTCTGCTTCTGAGAAAAGAGCTCTCTTCTACTCTACTGTGTTTCCTATAGGGCCAGAACAGTGAGCTTGCTCAGAACAAAAGAACTGTGCTTCCTACACACATCGACCATATCTAGGCCAACTCTGCTTTGAAACTGACAAGAACAGTAGCTCCTCTTCAGTCCAATACACTGTACTTGCAGGGAAGAGACGAGAGTGCTATTTGCAGAGTGTATGGCAATTGGAGCACAATAGTGCCTCGTCTTATCAGAAAACAACTCTTGCTCATAGGACAAAAAACTGCATGTGACTCAACTTCATTTAGGTCTGGGAAACAAACGCTAGCTCGCCTTACAAGAAACACACTCTGCTTTAGAGAAAAGAGCACTCTTCTACTCTACTGTGTTTCCTATGGGGTCCAAACAGTGAGCTTTCTCAGAACAAAATAACTGTGCTTCCTACACACACAGCCATATCTACTTCTATTTTGCTTAGGAACCTGACAAGAACAGTAGCTCCTCTTCAGTCCAATACACTGTACTGCTGGGAACAGACGCCAGTGCTATATGTCCTGTGTATGGCAATGGCAGCGCAATAGTGACTATTCTTATCTTAAAACAACTCTTGCTAGTAGGACCAGAAACTGCATGTGATTCACCTCCATTTAAGACTGGGAAACAAACGCTAGCTCGCCTTACAAGAAACACAATCTGCTTTAGAGAAAAGAGCACTCTTCTACTCTACTGTGTTTCCTATAGGGCCAGAACAGTGAGCTTGCTCAGAACAAAAGAACTGTGCTTCCTACACACGGGCCATATCTAGTTCAACTCTGCTTAGGAAACTGACAAGAACAGTAGCTCCTCTTCAGTCCGATACACTGTACTTGCTGGGAACAGACGCCAGTGCTATTTGCCCTGTGTATGACAATGGGAGCACAATAGTGACTCTTCTTACCAGAAAACTACTCTTGCTTGTAGGACCAGAAACTGCATGTGATTCAACTCCATTTAGTACTGGGAAACAAACGCTAGCTCGCTTTACAAGAATAACACTCTGCTTTTGAGAAAAGAGCACTCTTCTACTCTACAGTGTTTCCTATAGGGCCAGAATAGTGAGCTTGCTCAGAACAAAAGAACTGTGCTTCCTACACACACGGGCTATATCTTGTTCAACTCTGCTTAGGAAACTGACAAGAACAGTAGCTCCTCTTCAGTCCAATACACTGTATTTGATGGGAACAGACGCCAGTGCTATTTGCCCTGTGTATGACAATGGGAGTTCAATAGTGACTCTTCTTACCAGAAAAAAAACTCTTGATCGTAGGACCAGAAACTGCATGTGATTCAACTCCATTTAGGACTGCGCAACAAATGCTAGCTTGCCTTACAAGAAAAACACTCTGCTTTTGAGAAAGGGCACTCTTCTACTCTACTGTGTTTCCTATGGGTTCGATCAGTGAGCTTACAGTAGAAAAGAACTGTGCTTCCTACACACACGGGCCATATCTAGTTCAACTCTGCTTAGGAAACTGACAAGAACAGTAGCTCCTCTTCAGTCCAGTACACTGTACTTGATGGGAACAGACGCGAGTCCTCTTTGCACTGTGTGTGTCAATAGGAGCGCAATAGTGACTTTCCTTACCAGAAAACAACTCTGGCTCGTAGGATCAAAAACTGCATGTGATTCAACTCCATTTAGGACTGGGAAACAAATGCTAGCTCCCCTTACAAGAAACACACTCTGCTTTTGAGAAAAGATCACTCTTCTACTCTACAGTATTTCCTATAGGGTCAGAACAGTGAGCTTACTCAGAACAAAAGAACTGTGCTTCCTACACACACGGCCATATCTAGTTCAATTCTGCTGAGGAAACTGACAAGAACAGTAGATCCTCTTCAGTCCAATACACTGTACATGCTGGGAACAGATGCCAGTGCTACTTGCCCTGTGTATGACAAAGGGAGCGCAACAGTCACTCTTCTTACCAGAAAACAACTCTTGCACGTAGGACCAGAAACTGCATGTGATTCAACTCCATTTAGGACTGGGAAACAAATGCTAGCTCGCCTTATAAGAAACACACTCTGCTTTTGAGAAAAGAGCACTCTTCTAATCTACTGTGTTTACTATGGTTTCGAACAGTGAGCTTGCTCAGAACAAAAGAACTGTGCTTCCTAAACACACGGGCCATATCTAGTTTAACTCCGCTTTGGAAACTGACAAGAACAGTAGCACCTCTTCAGTCCAATACACTGTACTTGCTGGGAACAGACACGAGAGCTATTTGCACTGTATATGGCAATGGGAGCGCAATAGTGACTCTTCTTACCAGTTAACATCTCTTGCTCGTAGGACCAGAAACTGCATGGGATTCAACTCCATTTCAGACTGGGAAACAAGCACTAGTTCGCCTTACAAGAAACACACTCTGCTTTTGAGAAAAGAGCACTCTTCTACTCTACTGTGTTTCCTATAGGGCCAGAACAGTGAGCTTGCTCAGAACAAAAGAACTGTGCTTCCTACACACACGGGCTATATCTAGTTCAATTCTCCTTAGGAAACTGACAAGAACAGTAGATCCTCTTCAGTCCAATACACTGTACATGCTGGGAACAGACGCCAGTGCTATTTGCCCTGTGTATGACAATGGGAGCGCAATAGTGACTCTTCTTACCAGAAAACAACTCTTGCTCTTAGGACCAGAAACTGCATGTGATTCAACTCCATTTAGGACTGGGAAACAAATGCTAGCTCGCCTTACAAGAAACACACTCTGCTTTTGAGAAAAGAGCACTCTTCTACTCTACTCTGTTTCCTATGGGTTCGATCAGTGAGCTTACAGTACAAAAGAACTGGGCTTCCTACACACATGGGCCATATCTAGTTCAACTCTGCTTAGGAAACTGACAAGAACAGTAGCTCCTCTTCAGTCCAATACACTGTACTTGATGGGAACAGACGCGAGTCCTCTTTGCACTGTGTGTGGCAATGGGAGCGCAATAGTGACTTTCCTTACCAGAAAACAACTCTAGGTCATAGGACCAAAAACTGCATGTGATTAAACTCCATTTAGTACTGGGAACCAAACGCTAGCTCGACTTACAGGAAACTAACTCTGCTTTGGAGAAAAGAACCCTCTTCTACTCTACTGTGTTTCCTATAGGGACAAAAGAGTGAGCTTGCTCAGAACAAAAGAACTGTGCTTCCTACACACATGGCCATATCAAGTTCAATTCTGCTTAGGAAACTGACAAGAACAGTAGCTCCTCTTCAGTCCAATACACTGTACATGCTGGGAACAGACGCCAGTGCTATTTGCCCTGTGTATGACAATGGGAGTGCAATAGTGACTCTTCTTACCAGAAAACAACTCTTGCTGGTAGGACCAGAAACTGCATGTGATTCAACTCCATTTAGGACTGGGAAACAAACGCTAGCTAAACACACTCTGCTTCTCAGAAAAGAGCACTCTTCTACTCTACTGTGTTTCCTATAGGGCCAGAATAGTGAGCTTGCTCAGAACAAAAGAACTGTGCTTCCTACACACACGGGCAATATCTAGTTCAACTCTGCTTAGGAAACTGACAAGAACAGTAGCTCCTCTTCAGTCCAATACACTGTACTTGCTGGGAACAGACGCCAGTGCTATTTGCCCTGTGTATGATAATGGGAGCGCAATAGTGACTCTTCTTACCAGAAAACAACTCTTGCTCATAGAACCAGACACTGCATGTGATTCAACTCCATTTATAACTGGGAAACAAACGCTATCTCGCCTTACAAAAAACACACTCTGCTTTTGAGAATAGAGCACTCTTCTAGTCTAATGTGGTTTTTGTAGGGCCAGAATAGTGAGCTTGCTCAGAACAAAAGAACTGTGCTTCCTACACACACCGACTATATCTAGTTCAACTCTGCTTAGGAAACTGACAAGAACAGTAGCTCCTCTTCAGTCCAATACACTGTACATGCTGGGAACAGACGCCAGTGCTATTTGCCCTGTGTATGTCAATGGGAGCGCAATAGTGACTCTTCTTACCAGAAAACAACTCTTGCTCGTAGGACCAGAAACTGCATGTGATTCAACTCAATTTAGGACTGGGAAAGAAACGATAGCTCACCTTAAAAGAAACACACTCTGCTTTTGAGAAAAGAGCACTCTTCTACTCTACTGTGTTTCCTATAGGGCCAAAAGAGTGAGCTTGCTCAGAACAAAAGAACTGTGCTTCCTACACATATGGCCATATCAAGTTCAATTCTCCTTAGGAAACTAACAAGAACAGAAGCTCCTCTTCAGTCCAATACACTGTACATGCTGGGAACAGACGCCAGTGCTATTTGCCCTGTGTATGACATTGGGACTGCAATAGTGACTCTTCTTACCAGAAAACAACTCTTGCTCGTAGGACCAGAAACTGCATGGGATTCAACTCCATTTAGGACTGGGAAACAAACGCTAGCTCGCCTTACAAGAAACACACTCTGCTTCTCAGAAAAGAGCACTCTTCTACTCTACTGTGTTTCCCATAGGGCCAGAATAGTGAGCTTGCTCAGAACAAAAGAACTGTTCTTCCTACACACACGCGCCATATCTAGGTCAATTCTGCTTAGGAAACTGACAAGAACAGTAGATCCTCTTCCGTCCCATACACTATACTTGCTGGGAACAGACGCCAGTGCTATTTGCCCTGTGTATGACAATGGGAGCACAATAGTGACTCTTCTTACCAGAAAAATACTCTTGCTTGTAGGACCAGAAACTGAATGTGATTCAACTCCATTTAGGACTGGGAAACAAACGCTAGCTCGCTTTACAAGAAAAACACTCTGCTTTTGAGAAAAGAGCACTCTTCTACTCTACTGTGTTTCCTATAGGGCCAGAATAATGAGCTTGCTCAGAACAAAAGAACTGTGCTTCCTACACACACGGGATATATCTAGTTCAACTCTGCTTAGGAAACTGACAAGAACAGTAGCTCCTCTTCAGTCCAATACACTGTATTTGATGGGAACAGACGCCATTGCTATTTGCCCTGTGTATGACAATGGGTGTTCAATAGTGACTCTTCTTACGAGAAAAAAAACTCTTGATCGTAGGACCAGAAACTGCATGTGATTCAACTCCATTTAGGACTGCGCAACAAACGCTAGCTTGCCTTACAAGAAAAACACTCTGCTTTTGAGAAAGGGCACTCTTCTACTCTACTGTGTTTCCTATGGGTTCGATCAGTGAGCTTACAGTAGAAAAGAACTGTGCTTCCTACACACACGGGCCATATCTAGTTCAACTCTGCTTAGGAAACTGACAAGAACAGTAGCTCCTCTTCAGTCCAATACACTGTACTTGATGGGAACAGACGCGAGTCCTCTTTGCACTGTGTGTGTCATTAGGAGCGCAATAGTGACTTTCCTTACCAGAAAACAACTCTTGCTCGTAGGATCAAAAACTGCATGTGATTCAACTCCATTTAGGACTGGGAAACAAATGCTAGCTCCCCTTACAAGAAACACACTCTGCTTTTGAGAAAAGATCACTCTTCTACTCTACAGTATTTCCTATAGGGTCAGAACAGTGAGCTTACTCAGAACAAAAGAACTGTGCTTCCTACACACACGGCCATATCTAGTTCAATTCTGCTGAAGAAACTGACAAGAACAGTAGATCCTCTTCAGTCCAATACACTGTACATGCTGGGAACAGATGCCAGTGCTACTTGCCCTGTGTATGACAAGGGGAGCGCAACAGTCACTCTTCTTACCAGAAAACAACTCTTGCTCGTAGGAACAGAAACTGCAAGTGATTCAACTCCATTTAGGACTGGGAAACAAATGCTAGCTCGCCTTATAAGAAACACACTCTGCTTTTGAGAACAGAGCACTCTTCTAATCTACTGTGTTTACTATGGGTTTGAACAGTGAGCTTGCTCAGAACAAAAGAACTGTGCTTCCTACACACACGGGCCAAATCTAGTTTAACTCCGCTTTGGAAACTGACAAGAACAGTAGCTCCTCTTCAGTCCAATACACTGCACTTGCTGGGAACAGACACGAGAGCTATTTGCACTGTATATGGCAATGGGAGCGCAATAGTGACTCTTCTTACCAGTTAACATCTCTTGCTCGTAGGACCAGAAACTGCATGGGATTCAACTCCATTTCAGACTGGGAAACAAGCACTAGTTCGCCTTACAAGAAACACACTCTGCTTTTGAGAAAAGAGCACTCTTCTACTCTACTGTGTTTCCTATAGGGCCAGAACAGTGAGCTTGCTCAGAACAAAAGAACTGTGCTTCCTACACACACGGGCTATATCTAGTTCAATTCTCCTTAGGAAACTGACAAGAACAGTAGATCCTCTTCAGTCCAATACACTGTACATGCTGGGAACAGACGCCAGTGCTATTTGCCCTGTGTATGACAATGGGAGCGCAATAGTGACTCTTCTTACCAGAAAACAACTCTTGCTCTTAGGACCAGAAACTGCATGTGATTCAACTCCATTTAGGAATGGGAAACAAATGCTAGCTCGCCTTACAAGAAACACACTCTGCTTTTGAGAAAAGAGCACTCTTCTACTCTACTCTGTTTCCTATGGGTTCGATCAGTGAGCTTACAGTACAAAAGAACTGGGCTTCCTACACACATGGGCCATATCTAGTTCAACTCTGCTTAGGAAACTGACAAGAACAGTAGCTCCTCTTCAGTCCAATACACTGTACTTGATGGGAACAGACGCGAGTCCTCTTTGCACTGTGTGTGGCAATGGGAGCGCAATAGTGACTTTCCTTACCAGAAAACAACTCTAGGTCATAGGACCAAAAACTGCATGTGATTCAACTCCATTTAGTACTGGGAACCAAACGCTAGCTCGACTTACAGGAAACTAACTCTGCTTTGGAGAAAAGAACCCTCTTCTACTCTACTGTGTTTCCTATAGGGACAAAAGAGTGAGCTTGCTCAGATCAAAAGAACTGTGCTTCCTACACACATGGCCATATCAAGTTCAATTCTGCTTAGGAAACTGACAAGAACAGTAGCTCCTCTTCAGTCCAATACACTGTACATGCTGGGAACAGACGCCAGTGCTATTTGCCCTGTGTATGACAATGGGAGTGCAATAGTGACTCTTCTTACCAGAAAACAACTCTTGCTGGTAGGACCAGAAACTGCATGTGATTCAACTCCATTTAGGACTGGGAAACAAACGCTAGCTAAACACACTCTGCTTCTCAGAAAAGAGCACTCTTCTACTCTACTGTGTTTCCTATAGGGCCAGAATAGTGAGCTTGCTCAGAACAAAAGAACTGTGCTTCCTACACACACGGGATATATCTAGTTCAACTCTGCTTAGGAAACTGACAAGAACAGTAGCTCCTCTTCAGTCCAATACACTGTACTTGCTGGGAACAGACGCCAGTGCTATTTGCCCTGTGTATGATAATGGGAGCGCAATAGTGACTCTTCTTACCAGAAAACAACTCTTGCTCATAGAACCAGACACTGCATGTGATTCAACTCCATTTATAACTGGGAAACAAACGCTATCTCGCCTTACAAAAAACACACTCTGCTTTTGAGAATAGAGCACTCTTCTAGTCTAATGTGGTTTTTGTAGGGCCAGAATAGTGAGCTTGCTCAGAACAAAAGAACTGTGCTTCCTACACACACCGACTATATCTAGTTCAACTCTGCTTAGGAAACTGACAAGAACAGTAGCTCCTCTTCAGTCCAATACACTGTACATGCTGGGAACAGACGCCAGTGCTATTTGCCCTGTGTATGTCAATGGGAGCGCAATAGTGACTCTTCTTACCAGAAAACAACTCTTGCTCGTAGGACCAGAAACTGCATGTGATTCAACTCAATTTAGGACTGGGAAAGAAACGATAGCTCACCTTAAAAGAAACACACTCTGCTTTTGAGAAAAGAGCACTCTTCTACTCTACTGTGTTTCCTATAGGGCCAAAAGAGTGAGCTTGCTCAGAACAAAAGAACTGTGCTTCCTACACATATGGCCATATCAAGTTCAATTCTGCTTAGGAAACTAACAAGAACAGAAGCTCCTCTTCAGTCCAATACACTGTACATGCTGGGAACAGACGCCAGTGCTATTTGCCCTGTGTATGACATTGGGACTGCAATAGTGACTCTTCTTACCAGAAAACAACTCTTGCTCGTAGGACCAGAAACTGCATGGGATTCAACTCCATTTAGGACTGGGAAACAAACGCTAGCTCGCCTTACAAGAAACACACTCTGCTTCTCAGAAAAGAGCACTCTTCTACTCTACTGTGTTTCCCATAGGGCCAGAATAGTGAGCTTGCTCAGAACAAAAGAACTGTTCTTCCTACACACACGCGCCATATCTAGGTCAATTCTGCTTAGGAAACTGACAAGAACAGTAGATCCTCTTCCGTCCCATACACTATACTTGCTGGGAACAGACGCCAGTGCTATTTGCCCTGTGTATGACAATGGGAGCACAATAGTGACTCTTCTTACCAGAAAAATACTCTTGCTTGTAGGACCAGAAACTGAATGTGATTCAACTCCATTTAGGACTGGGAAACAAACGCTAGCTCGCTTTACAAGAAAAACACTCTGCTTTTGAGAAAAGAGCACTCTTCTACTCTACTGTGTTTCCTATAGGGCCAGAATAATGAGCTTGCTCAGAACAAAAGAACTGTGCTTCCTACACACACGGGATATATCTAGTTCAACTCTGCTTAGGAAACTGACAAGAACAGTAGCTCCTCTTCAGTCCAATACACTGTATTTGATGGGAACAGACGCCATTGCTATTTGCCCTGTGTATGACAATGGGAGTTCAATAGTGACTCTTCTTACGAGAAAAAAAACTCTTGATTGTAGGACCAGAAACTGCATGTGATTCAACTCCATTTAGGACTGCGCAACAAACGCTAGCTTGCCTTACAAGAAAAACACTCTGCTTTTGAGAAAGGGCACTCTTCTACTCTACTGTGTTTCCTATGGGTTCGATCAGTGAGCTTACAGTAGAAAAGAACTGTGCTTCCTACACACACGGGCCATATCTAGTTCAACTCTGCTTAGGAAACTGACAAGAACAGTAGCTCCTCTTCAGTCCAATACACTGTACTTGATGGGAACAGACGCGAGTCCTCTTTGCACTGTGTGTGTCATTAGGAGCGCAATAGTGACTTTCCTTACCAGAAAACAACTCTTGCTCGTAGGATCAAAAACTGCATGTGATTCAACTCCATTTAGGACTGGGAAACAAATGCTAGCTCCCCTTACAAGAAACACACTCTGCTTTTGAGAAAAGATCACTCTTCTACTCTACAGTATTTCCTATAGGGTCAGAACAGTGAGCTTACTCAGAACAAAAGAACTGTGCTTCCTACACACACGGCCATATCTAGTTCAATTCTGCTGAAGAAACTGACAAGAACAGTAGATCCTCTTCAGTCCAATACACTGTACATGCTGGGAACAGATGCCAGTGCTACTTGCCCTGTGTATGACAAGGGGAGCGCAACAGTCACTCTTCTTAGCAGAAAACAACTCTTGCTCGTAGGAACAGAAACTGCAAGTGATTCAACTCCATTTAGGACTGGGAAACAAATGCTAGCTCGCCTTATAAGAAACACACTCTGCTTTTGAGAACAGAGCACTCTTCTAATCTACTGTGTTTACTATGGGTTCGAACAGTGAGCTTGCTCAGAACAAAAGAACTGTGCTTCCTACACACACGGGCCAAATCTAGTTTAACTCCGCTTTGGAAACTGACAAGAACAGTAGCTCCTCTTCAGTCCAATACACTGCACTTGCTGGGAACAGACACGAGAGCTATTTGCACTGTATATGGCAATGGGAGCGCAATAGTGACTCTTCTTACCAGTTAACATCTCTTGCTCGTAGGACCAGAAACTGCATGGGATTCAACTCCATTTCAGACTGGGAAACAAGCACTAGTTCGCCTTACAAGAAACACACTCTGCTTTTGAGAAAAGAGCACTCTTCTACTCTACTGTGTTTCCTATAGGGCCAGAACAGTGAGCTTGCTCAGAACAAAAGAACTGTGCTTCCTACACACACGGGCTATATCTAGTTCAATTCTCCTTAGGAAACTGACAAGAACAGTAGATCCTCTTCAGTCCAATACACTGTACATGCTGGGAACAGACGCCAGTGCTATTTGCCCTGTGTATGACAATGGGAGCGCAATAGTGACTCTTCTTACCAGAAAACAACTCTTGCTCTTAGGACCAGAAACTGCATGTGATTCAACTCCATTTAGGAATGGGAAACAAATGCTAGCTCGCCTTACAAGAAACACACTCTGCTTTTGAGAAAAGAGCACTCTTCTACTCTACTCTGTTTCCTATGGGTTCGATCAGTGAGCTTACAGTACAAAAGAACTGGGCTTCCTACACACATGGGCCATATCTAGTTCAACTCTGCTTAGGAAACTGACAAGAACAGTAGCTCCTCTTCAGTCCAATACACTGTACTTGATGGGAACAGACGTGAGTCCTCTTTGCACTGTGTGTGGCAATGGGAGCGCAATAGTGACTTTCCTTACCAGAAAACAACTCTAGGTCGTAGGACCAAAAACTGCATGTGATTCAACTCCATTTAGGACTGGGAACCAAACGCTAGCTCGACCTACAGGAAACTAACTCTGCTTTGGAGAAAAGAACCCTCTTCTACTCTACTGTGTTTCCTATAGGGACAAAAGAGTGAGCTTGCTCAGAACAAAAGAACTGTGCTTCCTACACACATGGCCATATCAAGTTCAATTCTGCTTAGGAAACTAACAAGAACAGAAGCTCCTCTTCAGTCCAATACACTGTACATGCTGGGAACAGACGGCAGTGCTATTTGCCCTGTGTATGACAATGGGAGCGCAATAGTGACTCTTCTTACCAGAAAACAACTCTTGCTCGTAGGACCAGACACTGCATGTGATTCAACTCCATTTATAACTGGGAAACAAACGCTATCTCGCCTTACAAAAAGCACACTCTGCTTTTGAGTAAAGAGCACTCTTCTAGTCTAATGTGTTTTTTGTAGGGCCAGAATAGTGAGCTTGCTCAGAACAAAAGAACTGTGCTTCCTACACACACCGACTATATCTAGTTCAACTCTGCTTAGGAAACTGACAAGAACAGTAGCTCCTCTTCAGTCCAATACACTGTACATGCTGGGAACAGACGCCAGTGCTATTTGCCCTGTGTATGTCAATGGGAGCGCAATAGTGACTCTTCTTACCAGAAAACAACTCTTGCTCGTAGGACCAGAAACTGCATGTGATTCAACTCAATTTAGGACTGGGAAAGAAACGATAGCTCGCCTTAAAAGAAACACACTCTGCTTTTGAGAAAAGAGCACTCTTCTACTCTACTGTGTTTCCTATAGGGCCAAAAGAGTGAGCTTGCTCAGAACAAAAGAACTGTGCTTCCTACACACATGGCCATATCAAGTTCAATTCTGCTTAGGAAACTAACAAGAACAGAAGCTCCTCTTCAGTCCAATACACTGTACATGCTGGGAACAGACGGCAGTGCTATTTGCCCTGTGTATGACAATGGGACTGCAATAATGACTCTTCTTACCAGAAAACAACTCTTTCTCGTAGGACCAGAAACTGCATGGGATTCAACTCCATTTAGGACTGGGAAACAAACGCTAGCTCGCCTTACAAGAAACACACTCTGCTTCTCAGAAAAGAGCACTCTTCTACTCTACTGTGTTTCCCATAGGGCCAGAATAGTGAGCTTGCTCAGAACAAAAGAACTGTTCTTCCTACACACACGCGCCATATCTAGGTCAATTCTGCTTAGGAAACTGACAAGAACAGTAGATCCTCTTCCGTCCCATACACTATACTTGCTGGGAACAGACGCCAGTGCTATTTGCCCTGTGTATGACAATGGGAGCACAATAGTGACTCTTCTTACCAGAAAAATACTCTTGCTCATAGGACCAGAAACTGAATGTGATTCAACTCCATTTAGGACTGGGAAACAAACGCTAGCTCGCTTTACAAGAAAAACACTCTGCTTTTGAGAAAAGAGCACTCTTCTACTCTACTGTGTTTCCTATAGGGCCAGAATAATGAGCTTGCTCAGAACAAAAGAACTGTGCTTCCTACACACACGGGATATATCTAGTTCAACTCTGCTTAGGAAACTGACAAGAACAGTAGCTCCTCTTCATTCCAATACACTGTACATGCTGGGAACAGACGCCAGTGCTATTTGCCCTGTGTATGATAATGGGAGCACAATAGTGACTCTTCTTACCAGAAAACAACTCTTGCTCATAGGACCAGACACTGCATGTGATTCAACTCCATTTATAACTGGGAAACAAACGCTAGCTCGCCTTACAAATAACACACTCTGCTTTTGAGAAAAGAGCACTCTTCTAGTCTAATGTGTTTTTTGTAGGGCCAGAATAGTGAGCTTGCTCAGAACAAAAGAACTGTGCTTCCTACACACACCGACTATATCTAGTTCAACTCTGCTTAGGAAACTGACAAGAACAGTAGATCCTCTTCCGTCCCATACACTGTACTTGCTGGGAAGAGACGCCAGTGCTATTTGCCCTGTGTATGACAATGGGAGCACAATAGTGACTCTTCTTACCAGAAAACTACTTTTGCTTGTAGGACCAGAAACTGCATGTGATTCAACTCCATTTAGTACTGGGAAACAAACGCTAGCTCGCTTTACAAGAATAACACTCTGCTTTTGAGAAAAGAGCACTCTTCTACTCTACAGTGTTTCCGATAGGGCCAGAATAGTGAGCTTGCTCAGAACAAAAGAACTGTGCTTCCTACACACACGGGCTATATCTTGTTCAACTCTGCTTAGGAAACTGACAAGAACAGTAGCTCCTCTTCAGTCCAATACACTGTATTTGATGGGAACAGACGCCAGTGCTATTTGCCCTGTGTATGACAATGGGAGTTCAATAGTGACTCTTCTTACCAGAAAAAAAACCCTTGATTGTAGGACCAGAAACTGCATGTGATTCAACTCCATTTAGGACTGCGCAACAAATGCTAGCTTGCCTTACAGAAAAACACTCTGCTTTTGAGAAAGGGCACTCTTCTACTCTACTGTGTTTCCTATGGGTTCGATCAGTGAGCTTACAGTAGAAAAGAACTGTGCTTCCTACACACAAGGGCCATATCTAGTTCAACTCTGCTTAGGAAACTGACAAGAACAGTAGCTCCTCTTCAGTCCAATACACTGTACTTGATGGGAACAGACGCGAGTCCTCTTTGCACTGTGTGTGTCAATAGGAGCGCAATAGTGACTTTCCTTACCAGAAAACAACTCTTGCTCGTAGGATCAAAAACTGCATGTGATTCAACTCCATTTAGGACTGGGAAACAAATGCTAGCTCCCCTTACAAGAAACACACTCTGCTTTTGAGAAAAGATCACTCTTCTACTCTACAGTATTTCCTATAGGGTCAGAACAGTGAGCTTACTCAGAACAAAAGAACTGTGCTTCCTACACACACGGCCATATGTAGTTCAATTCTGCTGAGGAAACTGACAAGAACAGTAGATCCTCTTCAGTCCAATACACTGTACATGCTGGGAACAGATGCCAGTGCTACTTGCTTTGTGTATGACAAAGGGAGCGCAACAGTCACTCTTCTTACCAGAAAACAACTCTTGCTCGTAGGACCAGAAACTGCATGTGATTCAACTCCATTTAGGACTGGGAAACAAATGCTAGCTCGCCTTATAAGAAACACACTCTGCCTTTGAGAAAAGAGCACTCTTCTAATCTACTGTGTTTACTATGGGTTCGAACAGTGAGCTTGCTCAGAACAAAAGAACTGTGCTTCCTACACACACGGGCCAAATCTAGTTTAACTCCGCTTTGGAAACTGACAAGAACAGTAGCTCCTCTTCAGTCCAATACACTGTACTTGCTGGGAACAGACACGAGAGCTATTTGCACTGTATATGGCAATGGGAGCGCAATAGTGACTCTTCTTACCAGTTAACATCCCTTGCTCGTTGGACCAGAAACTGCATGGGATTCAACTCCATTTCAGACTGGGAAACAAGCACTAGTTCGCCTTACAAGAAACACACTCTGCTTTTGAGAAAAGAGCACTCTTCTACTCTACTGTGTTTCCTATAGGGCCAGAACAGTGAGCTTGCTCAGAACAAAAGAACTGTGCTTCCTACACACACGGGCTATATCTAGTTCAATTCTCCTTAGGAAACTGACAAGAACAGTAGATCCTCTTCAGTCCAATACACTGTACATGCTGGGAACAGACGCCAGTGCTATTTGCCCTGTGTATGACAATGGGAGCGCAATAGTGACTCTTCTTACCAGAAAACAACTCTTGCTCTTAGGACCAGAAACTGCATGTGATTCAACTCCATTTAGGACTGGGAAACAAATGCTAGCTCGCCTTACAAGAAACACACTCTGCTTTTGAGAAAAGAGCACTCTTCTACTCTACTCTGTTTCCTATGGGTTCGATCAGTGAGCTTACAGTACAAAAGAACTGGGCTTCCTACACACACGGGCCATATCTAGTTCAACTCTGCTTAGGAAACTGACAAGAACAGTAGCTCCTCTTCAGTCCAATACACTGTACTTGATGGGAACAGACGCGAGTCCTCTTTGCACTGTGTGTGGCAATGGGAGCAAAATAGTGACTTTCCTTACCAGAAAACAACTCTAGGTCGTAGGACCAAAAACTGCATGTGATTCAACTCAATTTAGGACTGGGAACCAAACGCTAGCTCGACTTACAGGAAACACACTCTGCTTTGGAGAAAAGAGCACTCTTCTACTCTACTGTGTTTCCCATAGGGCCAGAATAGTGAGCTTGCTCAGAACAAAAGAACTGTTCTTCCTACACACACGCGCCATATCTAGGTCAATTCTGCTTAGGAAACTGACAAGAACAGTAGATCCTCTTCCGTCCCATACACTATACTTGCTGGGAACAGACGCCAGTGCTATTTGCCCTGTGTATGACAATGGGAGCACAATAGTGACTCTTCTTACCAGAAAAATACTCTTGCTCGTAGGACCAGAAACTGAATGTGATTCAACTCCATTTAGGACTGGGAAACAAACGCTAGCTTGCCTTACAAGAAAAACACTCTGCTTTTGAGAAAAGAGCACTCTTCTACTCTACTGTGTTTCCTATAGGGCCAGAATAATGAGCTTGCTCAGAACAAAAGAACTGTGCTTCCTACACACACGGGATATATCTAGTTCAACTCTGCTTAGGAAACTGACAAGAACAGTAGCTCCTCTTCAGTCCAATACACTGTACATGCTGGGAACAGACGCCAGTGCTATTTGCCCTGTGTATGACAATGGGAGTGCAATAGTGACTCTTCTTACCAGAAAACAACTCTTGCTCGTAGGACCAGAAACTGCATGTGATTCAACTCCATTTAGGACTGGGAAACAAACGCTAGCTCGCCTTACAAGAAACACACTCTGCTTCTCAGAAAAGAGCACTCTTCTACTCTACTGTGTTTCCTATAGGGCCAGAATAGTGAGCTTGCTCAGAGCAAAAGAACTGTGCTTCCTACACACACGGGATATATCTAGTTCAACTCTGCTTAGGAAACTGACAAGAACCGTAGCTCCTCTTCAGTCCAATACACTGTACTTGCTGGGAACAGACGCCAGTGCTATTTGCCCTGTGTATGATAATGGGAGCGCAATAGTGACTCTTCTTACCAGAAAACAACTCTTGCTCGTAGGACCAGACACTGCATGTGATTCAACTCCATTTATAACTGGAAAACAAACGGTAGCTCTCCTTATAAAAAACACACTCTGCTTTTGAGAAAAGAGCCCTCTTCTAGTCTAATGTGTTTTTTGTAGGGCCAGAATAGTGAGCTTGCTCAGAACCAAGGAACTGTGCTTCCTACACACACCGACTATATCTAGTTCAACTCTGCTTAGGAAACTGACAAGAACAGTAGCTCCTCTTCAGTCCAATACACTGTACATGCTGGGAACAGACGCCAGTGCTATTTGCCCTGTGTATGTCAATGGGAGCGCAATAGTGACTCTTCTTACCAGAAAACAACTCTTGCTCGTAGGACCAGAAACTGCATGTGATTCAACTCAATTTAGGACTGGGAAATAAACGATAGCTCGCCTTACAAGAAACACACTCTGCTTTTGAGAAAAGAGCACTCTTCTACTCTACTGTGTTTCCTATAGGGCCAAAAGAGTGAGCTTGCTCAGAACAAAAGAACTGTGCTTCCTATACACATGGCCATATCAAGTTCAATTCTGCTTAGGAAACTAACAAGAACAGAAGCTCCTCTTCAGTCCAATACACTGTACATGCTGGGAACAGACGCCAGTGCTATTTGCCCTGTGTATGACAATGGGACTGCAATAGTGACTCTTCTTACCAGAAAACAACTCTTGCTTGTAGGACCAGAAACTGCATGGGATTCAACTCCATTTAGGACTGGGAAACAAACGCTAGCTCGCCTTACAAGAAACACACTCTGCTTCTCAGAAAAGAGCACTCTTCTACTCTACTGTGTTTCCTATAGGGCCAGAATAGTGAGCTTGCTCAGAACAAAAGAACTGTTCTTCCTACACACACGCGCCATATCTAGGTCAATTCTGCTTAGGAAACTGACAAGAACAGTAGATCCTCTTCCGTTCCATACACTATACTTGCTGGGAACAGACGCCAGTGCTATTTGCCCTGTGTATGACAACGGGAGCACAATAGTGACTCTTCTTACCAGAAAAATACTCTTGCTTGTAGGACCAGAAACTGCATGTGATTCAACTCCATTTAGGACTGGGAAACAAACGCTAGCTCGCTTTACAAGAAAAACACACTGCTTTTGAGAAAAGAGCACTCTTCTACTCTACTGTGTTTCCTATAGCGCCAGAATAGTGAGCTTGCTCAGAACAAAAGAACTGTGCTTCCTACACACACCGACTATATCTAGTTCAACTCTGCTTAGGAAACTGACAAGAACAGTAGATCCTCTTCAGTCCAATACACTGTACATGCTGGGAACAGACGCCAGTGCTATTTGCCCTGTGTATGACAATTGGAGCGCAATAGTGACTCTTCTTACCAGAAAACAACTCGTGCTCGTAGGACCAGACACTGCATGTGATTCAACTCCATTTAGGACTGGGAAACAAACACTTGCTTGCCTTACAAGAAACACACTCTGCTTTTGAGAAAAGATCACTCTTCTACTCTACTGTGTTTCCTATAGGTCCAGAACAGTGAGCTTACTCAGAACAAAAGAACTGTGCTTCCTACACACACAGCCTTATCTAGTTCAATTTTGCTTAGGAAACTAACAAGAACAGTACATCCTCTTCAGTTCCATACACTGTACTTGCTGGGAACAGACACGAGTGCTATTTGCACTGTATATGGCAATGGGAGCGCAATAGTGACTTTCCTTACCAGAAAACAACTCTAGCTCGTAGGACCACAAACTGCATGTGATTCAACTCTATTTAGGACTGGGAACCAAACGCTAGCTCGCCTTACAAGAAACACACTCTGCTTTTGAGAAAAGAGCACTCTTCTACTCTACTGTGTTTCCTATAGGGCCAGAATAGTGAGCTTGCTCAGAAAAAAAGAACTGTGCTTCCTACACACAGGGGCCATATCTAGTTCAACTCTGCTTAGGAAACTGACAAGAACAGTAGCTCCTCTTCAGTCCAATACACTGTACTTGCTGGGAACAGACGCGAGTGCTATTTGCACTATGTATGGCAATGGGAGCTCAATAGTGACTTTCCTTACCAGAAAAGAACTCTAGCTCTTAGGACCAAAAACTACATGTGATTCAACTCCATTTAGGACTGGGAAACAAACGCTAGCTCGCCTTTCAAGAAACACACTTTGCTTTTGAGAAAAGAGCACTCTTCTACTCTACTGTGTTTCCTACAGGGCCAAAACAGTGAGCTTGCTCAGAACAAAAGAATTGTGCTTCCTACACACACGGCCATATCTAGTTCAATTCTGCTTAGGAAACTGACAAGAACAGTAGATCCTCTTCCGTCCCATACACTGTACTTGCTGGGAACAGACGCCAGTGCTATTTGCCCTGTGTATGACAATGGGAGCACAATAGTGACTCTTCTTACCAGAAAACAACTCTTGCTTGTAGGACCAGAAACTGCATGTGATTCAACTCCATTTAAGACTGGGAAACAAACGCTAGCTCGCTTTTCAAGAAAAACACTCTGCTTTTGAGAAAAGAGCAGTCTTCTACTCTACTGTGTTTCCTATAGGGCCAGAATAGTTAGCTTTCTCAGAGCAAAAGAACTGTGCTTCCTACACACACGGGTTATATCTAATTCAACTCTGCTTACGTAACTGACAAGAACAGTAGCTCTTCTTCAGTCCAATACACTGTACATGCTGGGAACAGACGCCAGTGCTATTTGCCCTGTGTATGATAATGGGAGCGCAATAGTGACTCTTCTTACCAGAAAACAACTCTTGCTCGTAGGACCAGAAGCTGCATGTGATTCAACTCCATTTATAACTGGGAAACAAATGCTAGCTCGCCTTACAAAAAACACACTCTGCTTTTGAGAAAAGATCACTCTTCTAGTCTAATGTGTTTTTTGTAATGCCAGAATAGTGAGCTTGCTCAGAACAAAAGAACTGTGCTTCCTACACACACCGACTATATCTAGTTCAACTCTGCTTAGGAAACTGACAAGAACAGTAGATCCTCTTCAGTCCAATACACTGTACATGCTGGGAACAGACGCCAGTGCTATTTGCCCTGTGTATGACAATGGGAGCGCAATAGTGACTCTTCTTACCAGAAAACAACTCTTGCTCGTAGGACCAGACACTGCATGTGATTCAACTCCATTTAAGACTGGGAAACAAACACTAGCTTGCCTTAGAAGAAACACACTTTGCTTTTGAGAAAAGATCACTCTTCTACTCTACTGTGTTTCCTATAGGGCCAGAACAGTGAGCATGCTCAGAACAATAGAACTGTGCTTCCTACACACACGGGCCATATCTAGTTTAACTCTGCTTATGAAACTGACAAGAACAGTAGCTTCTCTTCAGTCCAATACACTGTACTTGCTGGGCACAGACGCCAGAGCTATTTGCACTGTGTATGGCAATGGGAGCACAATAGTGACTCTTCTTAACAGAAAACATCTCTTGCTCGTAGGACCAGAAACTGCATGGGATTCAACTCCATTTCAGACTGGGAAACAAACACTAGCTCGCCTTACAAGAAACACATTCTGCTTTTGAGAAAAGAGCACTCTTCTACTCTACTGTGTTTCCTATGGGGTCCGAACAGTCAGCTTGCTCAGAAGAAAAGAACTGTGCTTCCTACACACAGGGGCCATATCTAGTTCAACTATGCTTAGGAAACTGACAAGAACAGTAGCTCCTCTTCAGTCCAATACACTGTACTTGATGGGAACAGACGCGAATCCTCTTTGCACTGTGTGTGGCAATGGGAGCGCAATAGTGACTTTCCTTACCAGAAAACAACTCTTGCTCTTAGGATCAAAAACTACATGTGATTCAACTCCATTTAGGACTGCGAAAAAAACACTAGCTCGCCTTACAAGAAACACACTCTGCTTTTGAGAAAAGATCACTCTTCTACTCTACTGTGTTTCCTTTGGGGTCCAAACAGTGAGCTTGCTCAGAACAGAAGAACTGTGCTTCCTACACATATGGGCTATATCTAGTTCAACTCTGCTTAGGAAACTGACAAGAACAGTAGCTCCTCTTCAGTCCAATACACTGTACTTGCTGGGAACAGACGCCAGTGCTATTTGCCCTGTGTATGACAATGGGAGTTCAATAGTGACTCTTCTTACCAGAAAAAAAAACTCTTGAACGTAGGACCAGAAACTGCATGTGATTCAACTCCATTTAGGACAGCTCAACAAACGCTTCCTTGTCTTACAAGAAAAACACTCTGCTTTTGAGAAAAGGGCACTCTTCTACTCTAATGTGTTTCCTATGGGTTCGATCAGTGAGCTTACAGTACAAAAGAACTGTGCTTCCTACACACACGGGCCATATCTAGTTCAACTCTGCTTAGGAAACTGACAAGAACAGTAGCTCCTCTTCAGTCCAATACACTGTACTTGATGGGAACAGAGGCGAGTCCTCTTTGCACTGTATATGGCAATGGGAGCGAAATAGTGACTCTTCTTACCAGAAAACAGCTCTTGCTCATAGGACCAGAAACTGCATGTGATTCAACTCCTTTTAGGACGGGAAACAAACGCTAGCTCGCCTTACAAGAAACACTCTCTGCTTTTGAGAAAAGAGCACTCTTCTGCTCTACTACATTTCCTTTAGGACCAGAATAGTGAGCTTGCTCAGAACAAAAGAACTGTGCTTCTTACACACACTGACACTCTTCTACTCTACAGTGATTCCTATGTGGTTTGAACAGTGAGCTTGCTCAGAAAAAAAGTACTGTGATTCCTACACACACGGGCCATATCCAGTTCAATTCTGCTTAGGAAACTGACAATAACAGTAGATCCTCTTCAGTCCAATACACTGTACATGCAGGGGACAGATGCTAGTGCTATTTGCAATGTGTATGACAATGGGACCGCAATAGTGACTCTTCTTACCAGAAAACATCTCTTGCTCATAGGACCACAAACTGCATGTGATTCAACTCCATTTAGGACTGCGAAACAAACGCTAGCTTGCCTTAGAAGAAACACACTTTGCTTTTGAGAAAAGATCACTCTTCTACTCTACTGTGTTTCCTATAGGGCCAGAACAGTGAGCATGCTCAGAACAATAGAACTGTGCTTCCTACACACACGGGCCATATCTAGTTTAACTCTGCTTATGAAACTGACAAGAACAGTAGCTTCTCTTCAGTCCAATACACTGTACTTGCTGGGCACAGACGCCAGAGCTATTTGCACTGTGTATGGCAATGGGAGCACAATAGTGACTCTTCTTAACAGAAAACATCTCTTGCTCGTAGGACCAGAAACTGCATGGGATTCAACTCCATTTCAGACTGGGAAACAAACACTAGCTCGCCTTACAAGAAACACATTCTGCTTTTGAGAAAAGAGCACTCTTCTACTCTACTGTGTTTCCTATGGGGTCCGAACAGTCAGCTTGCTCAGAAGAAAAGAACTGTGCTTCCTACACACAGGGGCCATATCTAGTTCAACTATGCTTAGGAAACTGACAAGAACAGTAGCTCCTCTTCAGTCCAATACACTGTACTTGATGGGAACAGACGCGAATCCTCTTTGCACTGTGTGTGGCAATGGGAGCGCAATAGTGACTTTCCTTACCAGAAAACAACTCTTGCTCTTAGGATCAAAAACTACATGTGATTCAACTCCATTTAGGACTGCGAAAAAAACACTAGCTCGCCTTACAAGAAACACACTCTGCTTTTGAGAAAAGATCACTCTTCTACTCTACTGTGTTTCCTTTGGGGTCCAAACAGTGAGCTTGCTCAGAACAGAAGAACTGTGCTTCCTACACATATGGGCTATATCTAGTTCAACTCTGCTTAGGAAACTGACAAGAACAGTAGCTCCTCTTCAGTCCAATACACTGTACTTGCTGGGAACAGACGCCAGTGCTATTTGCCCTGTGTATGACAATGGGAGTTCAATAGTGACTCTTCTTACCAGAAAAAAAAAACTCTTGAACGTAGGACCAGAAACTGCATGTGATTCAACTCCATTTAGGACAGCGCAACAAACGCTTCCTTGTCTTACAAGAAAAACACTCTGCTTTTGAGAAAAGGGCACTCTTCTACTCTAATGTGTTTCCTATGGGTTCGATCAGTGAGCTTACAGTACAAAAGAACTGTGCTTCCTACACACACGGGCCATATCTAGTTCAACTCTGCTTAGGAAACTGACAAGAACAGTAGCTCCTCTTCAGTCCAATACACTGTACTTGATGGGAACAGAGGCGAGTCCTCTTTGCACTGTATATGGCAATGGGAGCGAAATAGTGACTCTTCTTACCAGAAAACAACTCTTGCTCATAGGACCAGAAACTGCATGTGATTCAACTCCTTTTAGGACGGGAAACAAACGCTAGCTCGCCTTACAAGAAACACTCTCTGCTTTTGAGAAAAGAGCACTCTTCTGCTCTACTACATTTCCTTTAGGACCAGAATAGTGAGCTTGCTCAGAACAAAAGAACTGTGCTTCCTACACACACTGACACTCTTCTACTCTACAGTGATTCCTATGTGGTCTGAACAGTGAGCTTGCTCAGAAAAAAAGTACTGTGATTCCTACACACACGGGCCATATCCAGTTCAATTCTGCTTAGGAAACTGACAATAACAGTAGATCCTCTTCAGTCCAATACACTGTACATGCAGGGGACAGATGCTAGTGCTATTTGCAATGTGTATGACAATGGGACCGCAATAGTGACTCTTCTTACCAGAAAACATCTCTTGCTCATAGGACCACAAACTGCATGTGATTCAACTCCATTTAGGACTGCGAAACAAACGCTAGCTCGCCTTACAAGAAACACACTCTGCTTTTGAGAAAAGAGCACTCTTCTACTCTACTGTGTTTCCTTTGGGGTCCAAACAGTGAGCTTGCTCAGAACAAAAGAACTGTGCTTCTTACACACACGGGCTATATCTAGTTCAACTCTGCTTAGGAAACTGACAAGAACAGTAGCTCCTCTTCAGTCCAATACACTGTACTTGCTGGGAACAGACGCCAGTGCTATTTGCCCTGTGTATGACAATGGGAGTTCAATAGTGACTCTTCTTACCAGAAAAAAAACTCTTGCTCGTAGGACCAGAAACTGCATGTGATTCAACTCTATTTAGGACTGCGCAACAAACGCTACCTTGCCTTACAAGAAAAACACTCTGCTTTTGAGAAAAGGGCACTCTTCTACTCTAATGTGTTTCCTATGGGTTCGATCGGTGAGCTTACAGTACAAAAGAACTGTGCTTCCTACACACACGGGCCATATCTAGTTCAAATCTGCTTATGAAACTGACAAGAACAGTACCTCCTCTTCATTCCAATACACTGAACTTGATGGGAACAGACGCGAGTCCTCTTTGCACTGTGTGTGGCAATGGGAGGTCAATAGTGATTTTCCTTACCAGAAAAAAACTCTTGCTCGTAGGATCAAAAACTGCATGTGATTCAACTACATTTAGGACTGGGAAACAAATGCTAGCTCCCCTTACAAGAAACACACTCTGTTTTGAGAAAAGATCACTCTTCTACTCTACTGTGTTTCCTATAGGGTCAGAACAGTGAGCTTACTCAGAACAAAAGAACTGTGCTTCCTACACACACGGCCATATCTAGTTCAATTTTGCTTAGGAAACTAACAAGAACAGTAGATCCTCTTCAGTCCCATAAACTGTACTTGCTGGGAACAGACGCGAGTAATATTTGCACTGTATATGGCAATGGGAGCAAAATAGTGACTCTTCTTACCAGAAAACAACTCTTGCTCGTAGGACCAGAAACTGCATGTGATTCAACTCCTTTTAGGACGGGAAACAAACGCTAGCTCGCCTTACAAGAAACACTCTCTTCTTTTGAGAAAAGAGCACTCTTCTACTCTACTGTGTTTCCTATGGGGTCCGAACAGTGAGCTTACTCAGAACAAAAGAACTGTGCTTCCTATACACACGGGCCATATCCAGTTCAATTCTGCTTAGGAAACTGACAAGAACAGTAGATCCTCTTCAGTCCAATACACTGTACATGCAGGGGACAGATGCTAGTGCTATTTGCAATGTGTATGACAATGGGACCACAATAGTGACTCTTCTTACCAGAAAACATCTCTTGCTCATAGGACCACAAACTGCATGTGATTCAACTCCATTTAGGACTGCGAAACAAACGCTAGCTCGCCTTACAAGAAACACACTCTGCTTTTGAGAAAAGAGCACTCTTCTACTCTACTGTGTTTCCTATAGGGCCAGAACAGTGAGCTTGCTCAGAACAAAAGAACTGTGCTTCCTACACACACCGACTATATCTAGTTCAACTCTGCTTAGGAAACTGACAAGAACAGTAGATCCTCTTCAGTCCAATACACTGTACATGCTGGGAACAGACGCCAGTGCTATTTGCCCTGTGTATGACAATAGGAGCGCAATAGTGACTCTTCTTACCAGAAAACAACTCTTGCTCCTAGGACCAGACACTGCATGTGATTCAACTCCATTTAGGACTGGGAAACAAACACTAGCTTGCCTTAGAAGAAACACACTTTGCTTTTGAGAAATGATCACTCTTCTTCTCTACTGTGTTTCCTATAGGGCCAGAACAGTGAGCATGCTCAGAACAATAGAACTGTGCTTCCTACACACACCCGCCATATCTAGTTTAACTCTGCTTATGAAACTGACAAGAACAGTAGCTCCTCTTCAGTCCAATACACTGTACTTGCTGGGCACAGACGCCAGAGCTATTTGCACTGTATATGGCAATGGGAGCACAATAGTGACTCTTCTTACCAGAAAACATCTCTTGCTCGTAGGACCAGAAACTGCATGGGATTCAACTCCATTTCAGACTGGGAAACAAACACTAGCTCGCCTTACAAGAAACACATTCTGCTTTTGAGAAAAGAGCACTCTTCTACTCTACTGTGTTTCCTATAGGGCCAAAAGAGTGAGCTTTCTCAGAACAAAAGAACTGTGCTTCCTACACACATGGCCATATCAAGTTCAATTCTGCTTAGGAAACTAACAAGAACAGAAACTCCTCTTCAGTCCAATACACTGTACATGCTGGGAACAGACGCCAGTGCTATTTTCCCTGTGTATGAAAATGGGACTGCAATAGTGACTCTTCTTACCAGAAAACAACTCTTGCTCGTAGGAGCAGAAACTGCATGGGATTCAACTCCATTTAGGACTGGGAAACAAACGCTAGCTCGCCTTACAAGAAACACACTCTGATTCTCAGAAAAGAGCACTCTTCTACTCTACTGTGTTTCCTATAGGGCCAGATTAGTGAGCTTGCTCAGAACAAAAGAACTGTGCTTCCTACACACACTCGCCATATCTAGGTCAATTCTGCTTAGGAAACTGACAAGAACAGTAGATCCTCTTCCGTCCCATACACTATACTTGCTGGGAACAGACGCCAGTGCTATTTGCCCTGTGTATGACAATGGGAGCACAATAGTGACTCTTCTTACCAGAAAAATACTCTTGCTTGTAGGACCAGAAACTGAATGTGATTCAACTCCATTTAGGACTGGGAAACAAACGCTGGCTCGCTTTACAAAAAAAACACTCTGCTTTTGAGAAAAGAGCACTCTTCTACTCTACTGTGTTTCCTATAGGGCCAGAATAATGAGCTTGCTCAGAACAAAAGAACTGTGCTTCCTGCACACACGGGCCATATCTAGTTCAACTCTGCTTAGGAGACTGACAAGAACAGTAGCTCCTCTTCAGTCCAATACACTGTACTTGTTGGGAACAGACGTGAGTGCTATTTGCACAGTGTATGGCAATGAGAGCGCAATAGTGACTTTCCTTACTAGAAAACAACTCTTGCTCGTAGGACCACACACTGCATGTGATTCAATGCCATTTAGGACTGGGAAACAAATGCTAGCACGCCTTACAAGAAACACACTCTGCTTCTGAGAAAAGAGCTCTCTTCTACTCTACTGTGTTTCCTATAGGGCCAGAACAGTGAGCTTGCTCAGAACAAAAGAACTGTGCTTCCTACACACATCGACCATATCTAGGCCAACTCTGCTTTGAAACTGACAAGAACAGTAGCTCCTCTTCAGTCCAATACACTGTACTTGCGGGGAAGAGACGAGAGTGCTATTTGCAGAGTGTATGGCAATTGGAGCACAATAGTGCCTCGTCTTACCAGAAAACAACTCTTGCTCGTAGGACAAAAAACTGCATGTGACTCAACTTCATTTAGGTCTGGGAAACAAACGCTAGCTCGCCTTACAAGAAACACACTCTGCTTTAGAGAAAAGAGCACTCTTCTACTCTACTGTGTTTCCTATGGGGTCCAAACAGTGAGCTTTCTCAGAACAAAATAACTGTGCTTCCTACACACACAGCCATATCTACTTCTATTTTGCTTAGGAACCTGACAAGAACAGTAGCTCCTCTTCAGTCCAATACACTGTACTGCTGGGAACAGACGCCAGTGCTATATGTCCTGTGTATGGCAATGGCAGCGCAATAGTGACTATTCTTATCTTAAAACAACTCTTGCTAGTAGGACCAGAAACTGCATGTGATTCACCTCCATTTAAGACTGGGAAACAAACGCTAGCTCGCCTTACAAGAAACACAATCTGCTTTAGAGAAAAGAGCACTCTTCTACTCTACTGTGTTTCCTATAGGGCCAGAACAGTGAGCTTGCTCAGAACAAAAGAACTGTGCTTCCTACACACGGGCCATATCTAGTTCAACTCTGCTTAGGAAACTGACAAGAACAGTAGCTCCTCTTCAGTCCGATACACTGTACTTGCTGGGAACAGACGCGAGTGCTATTTGCACTGTGTATGGCAATGGGAGCGCAATAGTGACTTTCCTTACCAGAAAACAACTCTTGCTCGTAGGACCAGAAACTGCATGTGATTCAACTCCGTTTAGGACTGGGAAACAAATGCTAGCTCGCCTTACATGAAACACTCTCTGCTTTTGAGAAAAGAGCACACTTCTACTCTACTGTGTTTCCTATGGGGTCCAAACAGTGAGCTTGCTCAGAACAAAGAACTGTGCTTCCTACACACATGGACCATATCTAGTTCAACTCTGCTTAGGAAACTGACAAGAACAGTAGCTCCTCTTCAGTCCAATACACTGTACTTGCTGGGAATAGACGCGAGTGCTATTTGCACTGTGTATGGCAAAGGGAGCGCAATAGTGACTTTCCTTACCAGAAAACAACTCATGCTCGTAGGACCAGAAACTGCATGTGATTCAACTCCATTTAGGACTGGGAAACAAACGATAGCTTGCCTTAAAAAAACACACTCTGCTTTTGAGAAAAGAGCACACTTCTACTGTACTGTGTTTCCTATGGGGTCCGAACAGTGAGCTTGCTCAGTACAAAAGAACTGTGTTTCCTATACACACGGCCATATCTAGTTCAATTCTGCTTAGGAACCTGATAAGAAAAGTAGATCCTCTTCAGTCCAATACACTGTATTTGCTGCGAACAGACGCCAGTGCTATTTGTCCTGTGTATGGCAATGGCAGCACAATAGTGACTATTCTTACCATAAAACAACTCTTGCTCGTAGGACAGAAACTGCATGTGATTCCACTCCATATAGGACTGGGAAACAAACGCTAGCTCGCCTTACAAGAAACACACTCTGCTTTAGAGAAAAGAGCACTCTTCTACTCTACTCTGTTTCCTATGGGTTCGATCAGTGAGCTTACAGTACAAAAGAACTGGGCTTCCTACACACACGGGCCATATCTAGTTCAACTCTGCTTAGGAAACTGACAAGAACAGTAGCTCCTCTTCAGTCCAATACACTGCACATGCTGGGAACAGACGCCAGTGCTATTTGCCCTGTGTATGACAATGGGAGTGCAATAGTGACTCTTCTTACCAGAAAACAACTCTTGCTCGTAGGACCAGAAACTGCATGTGATTCAACTCCATTTAGGACTGGGAAACAAACGCTAGCTCGCCTTACAAGAAACACACTCTGCTTCTCAGAAAAGAGCACTCTTCTACTCTACTGTGTTTCCTATATGGCCAGAATAGTGAACTTGCTCAGAGCAAAAGAACTGTGCTTCCTACACACACGGGATATATCTAGTTCAACTCTGCTTAGGAAACTGACAAGAACCGTAGCTCCTCTTCAGTCCAATACACTGTACTTGCTGGGAACAGACGCCAGTGCTATTTGCCCTGTGTATGATAATAGGAGCGCAATAGTGACTCTTCTTACCAGAAAACAACTCTTGCTCGTAGGACCAGACACTGCATGTGATTCAACTCCATTTATAACTGGAAAACAAACGCTAGCTCGCCTTATAAAAAACACACTCTGCTTTTGAGAAAAGAGCACTCTTCTAGTCTAATGTGTTTTTTGTAGGGCCAGAATAGTGAGCTTGCTCAGAACAAAAGAACTGTGCTTCCTACACACACCGACTATATCTAGTTCAACTCTGCTTAGGAAACTGACAAGAACAGTAGCTCCTCTTCAGTCCAATACACTGTACATGCTGGGAACAGACGCCAGTGCTATTTGCCCTGTGTATGTCAATGGGAGCGCAATAGTGACTCTTCTTACCAGAAAACAACTCTTGCTCGTAGGACCAGAAACTGCATGTGATTCAACTCAATTTAGGACTGGGAAATAAACGATAGCTCGCCTTACAAGAAACACACTCTGCTTTTGAGAAAAGAGCACTCTTCTACTCTACTGTGTTTCCTATAGGGCCAAAAGAGTAGCTTGCTCAGAACAAAAGAACTGTGCTTCCTACACACATGGCCATATCAAGTTCAATTCTGCTTAGGAAACTAACAAGAACAGAAGCTCCTCTTCAGTCCAATACACTGTACATGCTGGGAACAGACGCCAGTGCTATTTGCCCTGTGTATGACAATGGGACTGCAATAGTGACTCTTCTTACCAGAAAACAACTCTTGCTCGTAGGACCACAAACTGCATGTGATTCAATGCCATTTAGGACTGGGAAACAAATGCTAGCACGCCTTACAAGAAACACACTCTGCTTCTGAGAAAAGAGCTCTCTTCTACTCTACTGTGTTTCCTATAGGGCCAGAACAGTGAGCTTGCTCAGAACAAAAGAACTGTGCTTCCTACACACACGGGCCATATCTAGTTCAACTCTGCTTAGGAAACTGAGAAGAACAGTAGCTCCTCTTCAGTCCAATACACTGTACTTGCTGGGAACAGATGCCAGTGCTATTTGCACTGTGTATGGCAATGGGAGCACAATAGTGACTTTCCTTACCAGAAAACAACTCTTGCTCGTAGGACCAGAACTGCATGTGATTCAACTCCATTTAGGACTGGGAAACAAACGCTAGCTCGCCTTACAAGAAACACACTCTGCTTTAGAGAAAAGAGCACTCATCTACTCTACTGTGTTTCCTATGGGGCCAGAACAGTGAGCTTGCTCAGAACAAAAGAACTGTGCTTCCTAAACACACGGACCATATGTAGTTCAACTCTGCTTAGGAAACTGACAAGAACAGTAGCTCCTCTTCAGTCCGATACACTGTACTTGCTGGGAACAGACGCCAGTGCTATTTGCACTGTGTATGGCAATGACAGTGCAATAGTGACTCTCCTTACCAGGAAACAACTCTTGCTCATAGGACCAGAAACTGCATGTGATTCAACTCCATTTAGGACTGGGAAACAAACGATAGCTTGCATTACAAAAAACACACTCTGCTTTTGAGAAAAGAGCACTCTTCTACTCTACTGTGTTTCCTTTTGGGTCTGAACAGTGAGATTGCTCAGAACAAAAGAACTGTGCTTCCTACACACAAGGACCATATGTAGTTCAACTCTGCTTAGGAAACTGACAAGAACAGTAGCTCCTATGCATTCCAATACACTGTACTTGCTGGGAAAAGACGCGAGTGCTCTTTGCCCTGTGTATGGCAATGGGAGCGCAATAGTGACTTTCCTTACCAGAAAACAACTCTTGCTCGTAGGACCAGAAACTGCATGTGACTCAACTCCATTTAGGACTGGGAAACAAACTCTACCTCGTCTTACAAGAAACACACTCTGCTTTTGAGAAAAGGGCAATCTTCTACTCTACTGTGTGTCCTATAGGGCCAGAACAGTGTGCTTGCTCAGAACAAATGAACTGTGCTTCCTAGACACACGGGCCATATCTAGTTCAACTCTGCTTAGGAGACTGACAAGAACAGTAGCTCCTCTTCAGTCCAATACACTGTACTTGTTGGGAACAGACGTGAGTGCTATTTGCACAGTGTATGGCAATGAGAGCGCAATAGTGACTTTCCTTACTAGAAAACAACTCTTGCTCGTAGGACCACACACTGCATGTGATTCAATGCCATTTAGGACTGGGAAACAAATGCTAGCACGCCTTACAAGAAACACACTCTGCTTCTGAGAAAAGAGCTCTCTTCTACTCTACTGTGTTTCCTATAGGGCCAGAACAGTGAGCTTGCTCAGAACAAAAGAACTGTGCTTCCTACACACATCGACCATATCTAGGCCAACTCTGCTTTGAAACTGACAAGAACAGTAGCTCCTCTTCAGTCCAATACACTGTACTTGCAGGGAAGAGACGAGAGTGCTATTTGCAGAGTGTATGGCAATTGGAGCACAATAGTGCCTCGTCTTATCAGAAAACAACTCTTGCTCGTAGGACAAAAAACTGCATGTGACTCAACTTCATTTAGGTCTGGGAAACAAACGCTAGCTCGCCTTACAAGAAACACACTCTGCTTTAGAGAAAAGAGCACTCTTCTACTCTACTGTGTTTCCTATGGGGTCCAAACAGTGAGCTTTCTCAGAACAAAATAACTGTGCTTCCTACACACACAGCCATATCTACTTCTATTTTGCTTAGGAACCTGACAAGAACAGTAGCTCCTCTTCAGTCCAATACACTGTACTGCTGGGAACAGACGCCAGTGCTATATGTCCTGTGTATGGCAATGGCAGCGCAATAGTGACTATTCTTATCTTAAAACAACTCTTGCTAGTAGGACCAGAAACTGCATGTGATTCACCTCCATTTAAGACTGGGAAACAAACGCTAGCTCGCCTTACAAGAAACACAATCTGCTTTAGAGAAAAGAGCACTCTTCTACTCTACTGTGTTTCCTATAGGGCCAGAACAGTGAGCTTGCTCAGAACAAAAGAACTGTGCTTCCTACACACGGGCCATATCTAGTTCAACTCTGCTTAGGAAACTGACAAGAACAGTAGCTCCTCTTCAGTCCGATACACTGTACTTGCTGGGAACAGACGCGAGTGCTATTTGCACTGTGTATGGCAATGGGAGCGCAATAGTGACTTTCCTTACCAGAAAACAACTCTTGCTCGTAGGACCAGAAACTGCATGTGATTCAACTCCGTTTAGGACTGGGAAACAAATGCTAGCTCGCCTTACATGAAACACTCTCTGCTTTTGAGAAAAGAGCACACTTCTACTCTACTGTGTTTCCTATGGGGTCCAAACAGTGAGCTTGCTCAGAACAAAGAACTGTGCTTCCTACACACATGGACCATATCTAGTTCAACTCTGCTTAGGAAACTGACAAGAACAGTAGCTCCTCTTCAGTGCAATACACTGTACTTGCTGGGAATAGACGCGAGTGCTATTTGCACTGTGTATGGCAAAGGGAGCGCAATAGTGACTTTCCTTACCAGAAAACAACTCATGCTCGTAGGACCAGAAACTGCATGTGATTCAACTCCATTTAGGACTGGGAAACAAACGATAGCTTGCCTTACAAAAAACACACTCTGCTTTTGAGAAAAGAGCACACTTCTACTGTACTGTGTTTCCTATGGGGTCCGAACAGTGAGCTTGCTCAGTACAAAAGAACTGTGTTTCCTATACACACGGCCATATCTAGTTCAATTCTGCTTAGGAACCTGATAAGAAAAGTAGATCCTCTTCAGTCCAATACACTGTATTTGCTGCGAACAGACGCCAGTGCTATTTGTCCTGTGTATGGCAATGGCAGCACAATAGTGACTATTCTTACCATAAAACAACTCTTGCTCGTAGGACAGAAACTGCATGTGATTCCACTCCATATAGGACTGGGAAACAAACGCTAGCTCGCCTTACAAGAAACACACTCTGCTTTAGAGAAAAGAGCACTCTTCTACTCTACTGTGTTTCCTATGGCGTCCAAACAGTGAGCTTGCTCAGAACAAAAGAACTGTGCTTCCTACACACAAGGACCATATGTAGTTCAACTCTGCTTAGGAAACTGACAAGAACAGTAGCTCCTATTGAGTCCAATACACTGTACTTGCTGGGAACAGACACGAGTGCTATTTGCACTGTATATGGCATTTGGAGCGCAAGAGTGACTCTTCTTACCAGAAAACAACTCTTGCTCGTAGGACCAAAAACTGTCTGTGACTCAACTCCATTTAGGACTGGGAAACAAACGTGAGCTCGCCTTACAAGAAACACACTCTCCTTTAGAGAAAAGAGCACTCTTCTACTCTACTGTGTTTCCTATAGGGCCAGAACAGTGAGCTTGCTCAGAACAAAAGAACTGTGCTTCCTACACACACGGGCCATATCTAGTTCAACTCTGCTTAGGAAACTGAGAAGAACAGTAGCTCCTCTTCAGTCCAATACACTGTACTTGCTGGGAACAGATGCCAGTGCTATTTGCACTGTGTATGGCAATGGGAGCACAATAGTGACTTTCCTTACCAGAAAACAACTCTTGCTCGTAGGACCAGAACTGCATGTGATTCAACTCCATTTAGGACTGGGAAAAAAACGCTAGCTCGCCTTACAAGAAACATACTCTGCTTTAGAGAAAAGAGCACTCTTCTACTCTACTGTGTTTCCTATGGAACCAGAACAGTGAGCTTGCTCAGAACAAAAGAACTGTGCTTCCTACACACACGGACCATATGTAGTTCAACTCTGCTTAGGAAACTGACAAGAACAGTAGCTCCTCTTCAGTCCGAAACACTGTACTTGCTGGGAACAGACGCCAGTGCTATTTGCACTGTGTATGGCAATGACAGTGCAATAGTGACTCTCCTTACCAGGAAACAACTCTTGCTCGTAGGACCAGAAACTGCATGTGATTCAACTCCATTTAGGACTGGGAAACAAACGATAGCTTGCCTTACAAAAAACACACTCTGCTTTTGAGAAAAAAGCACTCTTCTACTCTACTGTGTTTCCTTTTGGGTCCGAACAGTGAGCTTGCTCAGAACAAAAGAACTGTGCTTCCTACACACACGGCCATATCTAGTTCAATTCTGCTTAGGAACCTGACAAGAACAGTAGATCCTCTTCAGTCCAATACACTGTAGTTGCTGCGAACAGATGCCAGTGGTATTTGTCCTGTGTATGGCAATGGCAGCGCAATAGTGAATCTTCTTACTAGAAAACAACTCTTGCTCGTAGTACCAGAAACTGCATGGGATTCAACTCCATTTAGGACTGCGGAACAAACGATAGCTCGCCTTACAAGAAACACACTCTGCTTTAGAGAAAAGAGCACTCATCTACTGTACTGTGTTTCCTATGTGGTCCAAACAGTGAGCTTGCTCAGAACAAAAGAACTGTGCTTCCTACACACACGGACCATATGTAGTTCAATTCTGCTTAGGAAACTGACAAGAACAGTAGCTCCTCTTCAGTCCGATACACTGTACTTCTGGGAACAGACGCGAGTGCTATTTGCACTGTGTATGGCAATGACAGCGCAATAGTGACTCTCCTTACCAGAAAACAACTCTTGCTCGTAGGAACACAAACTGCATGTGATTCAACGCCATTTAGGACTGGGAAACAAATGCTAGCTTGCCTTACAAGAAACACTCTCTGCTTTTTAGAAAAGAGCACTCTTCTACTCTACTGTGTTTCCTATGGGTTCCAAACACTGAGCTTTCTCAGAACAAAAGAACTGTGCTTCCTACACACATGGACCATATCTAGTTCAACTCTGCTTAGGAAACTCACAAGAACAGTAGCTCCTATTCAGTCCAATACACTGTACATGCTGGGAACAGACGCGAGTGCTATTTGCACTGTGTATTGCATTTGGAGCACAATAGTGAATCTTCTTACCAGAAAACAAATCTTGCTCATAGGACCAAAAACTGCATGTGACTCAAATCCATTTAGGACTGGGAAACAAACTCGATCTCGACTAACAAGAAACACACTCTGCTTTTTAGAAAAGAGCACTCTTCTACTCTACTGTGTTTCATATAGGGCCAGAACAGTGAGCTTGTTCAGAACATAATAACTGTGCTTCCTAAACACACGGGCCATATCTAGTTCAACTCTGCTTAGGAAACTGACAAGAACAGTAGCTCCTCTTCAGTCCGATACACTGTACTTGCTGGGAACAGACGCCAGTGGTATTTGTCCTGTGTATGGCAATGGAAACGCAATAGTGAATCTTCTTACCAGAAAACAACTCTTCCTCCTAGTACCAGAAACTGCATGGGATTCAACTCCATTTAGGACTGCGGAACAAACGCTAGCTCGCCTTACAAGAAATACACTCTGCTTTAGAGAAAAGAGCACTCTTCTACTCTACTGTGTTTCCTATGGGTTCCAAACAGTTAGCTTGCTCAGAACAAAAGAACTGTGCTTCCTACACACACGGATATTATCTAGTTCAACTCTGCTTAGGAAACTCACAAGAACAGTAGCACCTATTCAGTCCAATACACTGTACTTGCTGGGAACAGACGAAGTGCTATTTGCATTGTGTGTGGCAATGGGAGCGCAATGTCACTTTCCTTACCAGAAAACAACTCTTGTTCGTAGGACCAGAAACTGCATGTGATTCAACTCCATTTAGGACTAGGAAACAAACGCTGGCTGGCCTTACAAGAAACACACTCTGGTTGTGAGAAAAGAGCACTCTTCTACTCTACTGTGTTTCCTATGGTGTCTGAACAGTGAGCTTGCTCAGAACAAAAGAACTGTGCTTCCTACACACACGGCCATAACTAGTTCAATTCTGCTTAGGAACCTGACAAGAACAGTAGCTCCTCTTCAGTCCAATACACTGTACTTGCTGGGAACAGACGCCAGTGATATTTGTCCTGTGTATGGCAATGGCAGCACAATAGTGACTATTCTTACCATAAAACAACTCTTGCTCGTAGGACCAGAAACTGCATGGGTTTCCACTCCATTTAGAACTGGGAAACAAATGCTAGCTCGCCTTACAAGAAACACACTCTGCTTTAGAGAAAAGAGCACTCTTCTACTCTACTGTGTTTCCTATGGGGTCCAAACAGTGAGCATGCTCAGAACAAAAGAACTGTGCTTCCTACAGACAAGGACCATATGTAGTTCAACTCTGCTTAGGAAACTGACAAGAACAGTATCTCCTATTCAGTCCAATACACTGTACTTGCTGGGAAAAGACGCGAGTGCTATTTGCACTGTGTATGGCAATGGGAGCACAATAGTGACTTTCCTTACCAGAAAACAACTCTTGCTCGTAGGACCAGAAACTGCATGTGATTCAACTCCATTTAGGACTGGGAAACAAACGATAACTTGCCTTACAAAAACACACTCTGATTTTGAGAAAAGAGCACTCTTCTACTCTACTGTGTTTCGTTTTGGGTCCGAACAGTGAGCTTGCTCAGAACAAAAGAACTGTGCTTCCTACACACACGGACCATATGTAGTTCAACTCTGCTTAGGAAACTGACAAGAACAGTAGCTCCTCTTCAGTCCGATACACTGTACTTGCTGGGAACAGACGCCAGTGCTATTTGCACTGTGTATGGCAATGACAGTGCAATAGTGACTCTCCTTACCAGAAAACAACTCTTGCTCGTAGGACAGAAACTGCATGTGATTCAACTCCATTTAGGACTGGGAAACAAACGATAGCTTGCCTTACAAAAAACACACTCTGCTTTTGAGAAAAGAGCACTCTTCTACTCTACTGTGTTTCCTTTTGGGTCCGAACAGTGAGATTGCTCAGAAAAAAAGAACTGTGCTTTCTACACACACGGCCATATCTAGTTCAATTCTGCTTAGGAACCTGACAAGAACAGTAGATCCTCTTCAGTCCAATACACTGTAGTTGCTGCGAACAGATGCCAGTGGTATTTGTCCTGGGTATGGCAATGGCAGCGCAATAGTGAATCTTCTTACCAGAAAACAACTCTTGCTCGTAGTACCAGAAACTGCATGGGATTCAACTCCATTTAGGACTGCGGAACAAACGTTAGCTCTCCTTACAAGAAACACAATCTGCTTTAGAGAAAAGAGCACTCTTCTACTCTACTGTGTTTCGTATAGGGCCAGAACAGTGAGCTTGCTCAGAACAAAAGAACTGTGCTTCCTACACACGGGCCATATCTAGTTCAACTCTGCTTAGGAAACTGACAAGAACAGTAGCTCCTCTTCAGTCCGATACACTGTACTTGCTGGGAACAGATGCGAGTGCTATTTGCACTGTGTATGGCAATGGGAGCGCAATAGTGACTTTCTTTACCAGAAAACAACTCTTGCTCGTAGGACCAGAAACTGCATGTGATTCAACTCCGTTTAGGACTGGGAAACAAATGCTAGCTCGCCTTACATGAAACACTCTCTGCTTTTGAGAAAAGAGCACTCTTCTACTCTACTGTGTTTCCTATGGGGTCCAAACAGTGAGCTTGCTCAGAACAAAGAACTGTGCTTCCTACACACATGGACCATATCTAGTTCAACTCTGCTTAGGAAACTGACAAGAACAGTAGCTCCTCTTCAGTCCAATACACTGTACTTGCTGAGAATAGACGCAAGTGCTATTTGCACTGTGTATGGCAAAGGGAGCGCAATAGTGACTTTCCTTACAAGAAAACAACTCATGCTAGTAGGACCAGAAACTGCATGTGATTCAACTCCATTTAGGACTGGGAAACAAACGATAGCTTGCCTTACAAAAAACACACTCTGCTTTTGAGAAAAGAGCACACTTCTACTCTACTGTGTTTCCTATGGGGTCCGAACAGTGAGCTTGCTCAGAACAAAAGAACTGTGCTTCCTATACACACGGCCATATCTAGTTCAATTCTGCTTAGGAACCTGACAAGAACAGTAGATCCTCTTCAGTCCAATACACTGTATTTGCTGCGAACAGACGCCAGTGCTATTTGTCCTGTGTATGGCAATGGCAGCACAATAGTGACTATTCTTACCATAAAACAACTCTTGTTCGTAGGACAGAAACTGCATGTGATTCCACTCCATTTAGGACTGGGAAACAAACGCTAGCTCGCCTTACAAGAAACACACTCTGCTTTAGAGAAAAGAGCACTCTTCTACTCTACTGTGTTTCCTATGGCGTCCAAACAGTGAGCTTGCTCAGAACAAAAGAACTGTGCTTCCTACACACAAGGACCATATGTAGTTCAACTCTGCTTAGGAAACTGACAAGAACAGTAGCTCCTATTGAGTCCAATACACTGTACTTGCTGGGAACAGACACGAGTGCTATTTGCACTGTATATGGCATTTGGAGCGCAAGAGTGACTCTTCTTACCAGAAAACAACTCTTGCTCGTAGGACCAAAAACTGTCTGTGACTCAACTCCATTTAGGATGGGAAACAAACGTGAGCTCGCCTTACAAGAAACACACTCTGCTTTAGAGAAAAGAGCACTCTTCTACTCTACTGTGTTTCCTATAGGGCCAGAACAGTGAGCTTGCTCAGAACAAAAGAACTGTGCTTTTTAGACACACGGGCCATATCTAGTTCAACTCTGCTTAGGAAACTGAGAAGAACAGTAGCTCCTCTTCAGTCCGATACACTTTACTGCTGGGAACAGACGCCAGTGCTATATGTCCTGTGTATGGCAATGGCAGCGCAATAGTGACTATTCTTATCTTAAAACAACTTTGCTAGTAGGACCAGAAACTGCATGTGATTCAACTCCATTTAAGACTGGGAAACAAACGCTAGCTCGCCTTACAAGAAACACAATCTGCTTTAGAGAAAAGAGCACTCTTCTACTCTACTGTGTTTCCTTTAGGGCCAGAACAGTGAGCTTGCTCAGAACAAAAGAACTGTGCTTCCTACACACGGGCCATATCTAGTTCAACTCTGCTTAGGAAACTGACAAGAACAGTAGCTCCTCTTCAGTCCGATACACTGTACTTGCTGGGAACAGACGCGAGTGCTATTTGCACTGTGTATGGCAATGGGAGCGCAATAGTGACTTTCCTTACCAGAAAACAACTCTTGCTCGTAGGACCAGAAATTGCATGTGATTCAACTCCGTTTAGGACTGGGAAACAAATGCTAGCTCGCCTTACATGAAACACTCTCTGCTTTTGAGAAAAGAGCACTCTTCTACTCTACTGTGTTTCCTATGGGGTCCAAACAGTGAGCTTGCTCAGAACAAAGAACTGTGCTTCCTACACACATGGACCATATCTAGTTCAACTCTGCTTAGGAAACTGACAAGAACAGTAGCTCCTCTTCAGTCCAATACACTGTACTTGCTGGGAATAGACGCGAGTGCTATTTGCACTGTGTATGGCAAAGGGAGCGCAATAGTGACTTTCCTTACCAGAAAACAAGTCTTGCTCGTAGGACCAGAAACTGCATGTGATTCAATTCCATTTAGGACTGGGAAACAAACGATAGCTTGCGTTACAAAAAACACACTCTGCTTTTGAGAAAAGAGCACTCTTCTACTCTACTGTGTTTCCTTTTGGGTCCGAACAGTGAGATTGCTCAGAACAAAAGAACTGTGCTTCCTACACACACGGCCATATCTAGTTCAATTCTGCTTAAGAACCTGACAAGAACAGTAGATCCTCTTCAGTCCAATACACTGTAGTTGCTGCGAACAGATGCCAGTGGTATTTGTCCTGTGTATGGCAATGGCAGCGCAATAGTGAATCTTCTTACCAGAAAACAACTCTTGCTCGTAGTACCAGAAACTGCATGGGATTCAACTCCATTTAGGACTGCAGAACAAACGATAGCTCACCTCTACAAGAAACACACTATGCTTTAGAGAAAAGAGCACTCTTCTACTGTACTGTGTTTCCTATGTGGTCCAAACAGTGAGCTTGCTCAGAACAAAAGAACTGTGCTTCCTACACACACGGACCATATGTAGTTCAATTCTGCTTAGGAAACTGACAAGAACAGTAGCTCCTCTTCATTTCGATACACTGTACTTCTGGGAACAGACGCGAGTGCTATCTGCACTGTGTATGGCAATGACAGCGCAATAGTGACTCTCCTTACCAGAAAACAACTCTTGCTCGTAGGAACACAAACTGCATGTGATTCAACGCCATTTAGGACTGGGAAACAAATGCTAGCTTGCCTTACAAGAAACACTCTCTGCTTTTTAGAAAAGAGCACTCTTCTACTCTACTGTGTTTCCTATGGGTTCCAAACACTGAGCTTTCTCATAACAAAAGAACTGTGCTTCCTACACACATGGACCATAAATAGTTCAACTCTGCTTAGGAAACTGACAAGAACAGTAGCTCCTATTCAGTCCAATACACTGTACATGCTGGGAACAGACGCGAGTGCTATTTGCACTGTGTATGGCATTTGGAGCACAATAGTGAATCTTCTTACCAGAAAACAAATCTTGCTCATAGGACCAAAAACTGCATGCGACTCAAATCCATTTAGGACTGGGAAACAAACTCGAGCTCCACTAACAAGAAACACACTCTGCTTTATAGAAAAGAGCACTCTTCTACTCTACTGTGTTTCCTATAGGGCCAGAACAGTGAGCTTGCTCAGAACATAATAACTGTGCTTCCTAAACACACGGGCCATATCTAGTTCAACTCTGCTTAGGAAACTGACAAGAACAGTAGCTCCTCTTCAGTCCGATACACTGTACTTGCTGGGAACAGACGCGAGTGCTATTTGCACTGTGTATGGCAAAGGGAGCACAATAGTGACTTTCCTTACCAGAAAACAACTTTTGCTCGTAGGACCAGAAACTTCATGTGATTCAACTCCATTTAGGACTGGGAAACAAACGATAGCTTGCCTTACAAAAAACACACTCTGCTTTTGAGAAAAGAGCACTCTTCTACTCTACTGTGTTTCCTTTTGGGTCCGAACAGTGAGCTTGCTCAGAACAAAAGAACTGTGCTTCCTACACACACGGCCATATCTAGTTCAATTCTGCTTAGGAACCTGACAAGAACAGTAGATCCTCTTCAGTCCAATACACTGTAGTTGCTGCGAACAGATGCCAGTGGTATTTGTCCTGTGTATGGCAATGGCAACGCAATAGTGAATCTTCTTACCAGAAAACAACTCTTGCTCCTAGTACCAGAAACTGCATGGGATTCAACTCCATTTAGGACTGCGGAACAAACGCTAGCTCGCCTTACAAGAAACACACTCTGCTTTAGAGAAAAGAGCACTCTTCTACTCTACTGTGTTTCCTATGGGTTCCAAACAGTGAGCTTGCTCAGAACAAAAGAACTGTGCTTCCTACACACACGGATATTATCTAGTTCAACTCTGCTTAGGAAACTGACAAGAACAGTAGCACCTATTCAGTCCAATACACTGTACTTGCTGGGAACAGACGAAGTGCTATTTGCATTGTGTGTGGCAATGGGAGCGCAATGTCACTTTCCTTACCAGAAAACAACTCTTGTTCGTAGGACCAGAAACTGCATGTGATTCAAATCCATTTAGGACTAGGAAACAAACGCTGGCTGGCCTTACAAGAAACACACTCTGGTTGTGAGAAAAGAGCACTCTTCTACTCTACTGTGTTTCCTATGTTGTCTGAACAGTGAGCTTGCTCAGAACAAAAGAACTGTGCTTCCTACACACACGGCCATAACTAGTTCAATTCTGCTTAGGAACCTGACAAGAACAGTAGCTCCTCTTCAGTCCAATACACTGTACTTGCTGGGAACAGACGCCAGTGCTATTTGTCCTGTGTATGGCAATGGCAGCACAATAGTGACTATTCTTACCATAAAACAACTCTTGCTCGTAGGACCAGAAACTGCATGTGATTCCACTCCATTTAGGACTGGGAAACAAATGCTAGCTCGCCTTACAAGAAACACACTCTGCTTTAGAGAAAAGAGCACTCTTCTACTTTACTGTGTTTCCTATGGGGTCCAAACAGTGAGCATGCTCAGAACAAAAGAACTGTGCTTCCTACAGACAAGGACCATATGTAGTTCAACTCTGCTTAGGAAACTGACAAGAACAGTAGATCCTATTCAGTCCAATACACTGTACTTGCTGGGAAAAGACGCGAGTGCTATTTGCCCTGTGTATGGCAATGGGAGCGCAAGAGTGACTTTCCTTACCAGAAAACAACTCTTGCTCGTAGGACCAGAAACTGCATGTGATTCAACTCCATTTAGGACTGGGAAACAAACGATAACTTGCCTTACAAAAACACACTCTGCTTTTGAGAAAAGAGCACTCTTCTACTCTACTGTGTTTCGTTTTGGGTCCGAACAGTGAGCTTGCTCAGAACAAAAGAACTGTGCTTCCTACACATACGGACCATATGTAGTTCAACTCTGCTTAGGAAACTGACAAGAACAGTAGCTCCTCTTCAGTCCGATACACTGTACTTGCTGGGAACAGACGCCAGTGCTATTTGCACTGTGTATGGCAATGACAGTGCAATAGTGACTCTCCTTACCAGAAAACAACTCTTGCTCGTAGGACAGAAACTGCATGTGATTCAACTCCATTTAGGACTGGGAAACAAACGATAGCTTGCCTTACAAAAAACACACTCTGCTTTTGAGAAAAGAGCACTCTTCTACTCTACTGTGTTTCCTTTTGGGTCCGAACAGTGAGATTGCTCAGAAAAAAAGAACTGTGCTTCCTACACACACGGCCATATCTAGTTCAATTCTGCTTAGGAACCTGACAAGAACAGTAGATCCTCTTCAGTCCAATACACTGTAGTTGCTGCGAACAGATGCCAGTGGTATTTCTCCTGTGTATGGCAATGGCAGCGCAATAGTGAATCTTCTTACCAGAAAACAACTCTTGCTCGTAGTACCAGAAACTGCATGGGATTCAACTCCATTTAGGACTGCGGAACAAACGTTAGCTCTCCTTACAAGAAACACAATCTGCTTTAGAGAAAAGAGCACTCTTCTACTCTACTGTGTTTCCTATAGGGCCAGAACAGTGAGCTTGCTCAGAACAAAAGAACTGTGCTTCCTACACACACGGATATTATCTAGTTCAACTCTGCTTAGGAAACTGACAAGAACAGTAGCACCTATTCAGTCCAATACACTGTACTTGCTGGGAACAGACGAAGTGCTATTTGCATTGTGTGTGGCAATGGGAGCGCAATGTCACTTTCCTTACCAGAAAACAACTCTTGTTCGTAGGACCAGAAACTGCATGTGATTCAAATCCATTTAGGACTAGGAAACAAACGCTGGCTGGCCTTACAAGAAACACACTCTGGTTGTGAGAAAAGAGCACTCTTCTACTCTACTGTGTTTCCTATGTTGTCTGAACAGTGAGCTTGCTCAGAACAAAAGAACTGTGCTTCCTACACACACGGCCATAACTAGTTCAATTCTGCTTAGGAACCTGACAAGAACAGTAGCTCCTCTTCAGTCCAATACACTGTACTTGCTGGGAACAGACGCCAGTGCTATTTGTCCTGTGTATGGCAATGGCAGCACAATAGTGACTATTCTTACCATAAAACAACTCTTGCTCGTAGGACCAGAAACTGCATGTGATTCCACTCCATTTAGGACTGGGAAACAAATGCTAGCTCGCCTTACAAGAAACACACTCTGCTTTAGAGAAAAGAGCACTCTTCTACTTTACTGTGTTTCCTATGGGGTCCAAACAGTGAGCATGCTCAGAACAAAAGAACTGTGCTTCCTACAGACAAGGACCATATGTAGTTCAACTCTGCTTAGGAAACTGACAAGAACAGTAGATCCTATTCAGTCCAATACACTGTACTTGCTGGGAAAAGACGCGAGTGCTATTTGCCCTGTGTATGGCAATGGGAGCGCAAGAGTGACTTTCCTTACCAGAAAACAACTCTTGCTCGTAGGACCAGAAACTGCATGTGATTCAACTCCATTTAGGACTGGGAAACAAACGATAACTTGCCTTACAAAAACACACTCTGCTTTTGAGAAAAGAGCACTCTTCTACTCTACTGTGTTTCGTTTTGGGTCCGAACAGTGAGCTTGCTCAGAACAAAAGAACTGTGCTTCCTACACATACGGACCATATGTAGTTCAACTCTGCTTAGGAAACTGACAAGAACAGTAGCTCCTCTTCAGTCCGATACACTGTACTTGCTGGGAACAGACGCCAGTGCTATTTGCACTGTGTATGGCAATGACAGTGCAATAGTGACTCTCCTTACCAGAAAACAACTCTTGCTCGTAGGACAGAAACTGCATGTGATTCAACTCCATTTAGGACTGGGAAACAAACGATAGCTTGCCTTACAAAAAACACACTCTGCTTTTGAGAAAAGAGCACTCTTCTACTCTACTGTGTTTCCTTTTGGGTCCGAACAGTGAGATTGCTCAGAAAAAAAGAACTGTGCTTCCTACACACACGGCCATATCTAGTTCAATTCTGCTTAGGAACCTGACAAGAACAGTAGATCCTCTTCAGTCCAATACACTGTAGTTGCTGCGAACAGATGCCAGTGGTATTTCTCCTGTGTATGGCAATGGCAGCGCAATAGTGAATCTTCTTACCAGAAAACAACTCTTGCTCGTAGTACCAGAAACTGCATGGGATTCAACTCCATTTAGGACTGCGGAACAAACGTTAGCTCTCCTTACAAGAAACACAATCTGCTTTAGAGAAAAGAGCACTCTTCTACTCTACTGTGTTTCCTATAGGGCCAGAACAGTGAGCTTGCTCAGAACAAAAGAACTGTGCTTCCTACACACGGGCCATATCTAGTTCAACTCTGCTTAGGAAACTGACAAGAACAGTAGCTCCTCTTCAGTCCGATACACTGTACTTGCTGGGAACAGACAGGAGTGCTATTTGCACTGTGTATGGCAATGGGAGCGCAATAGTGACTTTCCTTACCAGAAAACAACTCTTGCTCGTAGGACCAGAAACTGCATGTGATTCAACTCCGTTTAGGACTGGGAAACAAATGCTAGCTTGCCTTACATGAAACACTCTCTGCTTTTGAGAAAAGAGCACTCTTCTACTCTACTGTGTTTCCTATGGGGTCCAAACACTGAGCTTGCTCAGAACAAAGAACTGTGCTTCCTACACACATGGACCATATCTAGTTCAACTCTGCTTAGGAAACTGACAAGAACAGTAGCTCCTCTTCAGTCCAATACACTGTACTTGCTGGGAATAGACGCGAGTGCTATTTGCACTGTGTATGGCAAAGGGAGCGCAATAGTGACTTTCCTTACAAGAAAACAACTCATGCTAGTAGGACCAGAAACTGCATGTGATTCAACTCCATTTAGGACTGGGAAACAAACGATAGCTTGCCTTACAAAAAACACACTCTGCTTTTGAGAAAAGAACACACTTCTACTCTACTGTGTTTCCTATGGGGTCCGAACAGTGAGCTTGCTCAGAACAAAAGAACTGTGCTTCCTATACACACGGCCATATCTAGTTCAATTCTGCTTAGGAACCTGACAAGAACATTAGATCCTCTTCAGTCCAATACACTGTAGTTGCTGCGAACAGACGCCAGTGCTATTTGTCCTGTGCATGGCAATGGCAGCACAATAGTGACTATTCTTACCATAAAACAAATCTTGCTCGTAGGACAGAAACTGCATGTGATTCCACTCCATTTAGGACTGGGAAACAAACGCTAGCTCGCCTTACAAGAAACACACTCTGCTTTAGAGAAAAGAGCACTCTTCTACTCTACTGTGTTTCCTATGGCGTCCAAACAGTGAGCTTGCTCAGAACAAAAGAACTGTGCTTCCTACACACAAGGACCATATGTAGTTCAACTCTGCTTAGGAAACTGACAAGAACAGTAGCTCCTATTGAGTCCAATACACTGTACTTGCTGGGAACAGACACGAGTGCTATTTGCACTGTATATGGCATTTGGAGCGCAAGAGTGACTCTTCTTACCAGAAAACAACTCTTGCTCGTAGGACCAAAAACTGTCTGTGACTCAACTCCATTTAGGACTGGGAAACAAACGCTAGCTCGCCTTACAAGAAACACACTCTGCTTTAGAGAAAAGAGCACTCTTCTATTCTACTGTGTTTCCTATAGGGCCAGAACAGTGAGCTTGCTCAGAACACAAGAACTGTGCTTCCTACACACACGGGCCATATCTAGTTCAACTCTGCTTAGGAAACTGAGAAGAACAGTAGCTCCTCTTCAGTCCAATACACTGTACTTGCTGGGAACAGATGCCAGTGCTATTTGCACTGTGTATGGCAATGGGAGCACAATAGTGACTTTCCTTACCAGAAAACAACTCTTGCTCGTAGGACCAGAACTGCATGTGATTCAACTCCATTTAGGACTGGGAAACAAACGCTAGCTCGTCTTACAAGAAACACACTCTGCTTTAGAGAAAAGAGCACTCATCTACTCTACTGTGTTTCCTATGGGGCCAGAACAGTGAGCTTGCTCAGAACAAAAGAACTGTGCTTCCTACACACACGGACCATATGTAGTTCAACTCTGCTTAGGAAACTGACAAGAACAGTAGCTCCTCTTCAGTCCGATACACTGTACTTGCTGGGAACAGACGCCAGTGCTATTTGCACTGTGTATGGCAATGACAGTGCAATAGTGACTCTCCTTACCAGAAAACAACTCTTGCTCGTAGGACCAGAAACTGCATGTGATTCAACTCCATTTAGGACTGGGAAACAAACGATAGCTTGTGTTACAAAAAACACACTCTGCTTTTGAGAAAAGAGCACTCTTCTACTCTACTGTGTTTCCTTTTGGGTCCGAACAGTGAGATTGCTCAGAACAAAAGAACTGTGCTTCCTACACACACGGCCATATCTAGTTCAATTCTGCTTAGGAACCTGACAAGAACAGTAGATCCTCTTCAGTCCAATACACTGTAGTTGCTGCGAACAGATGCCAGTGGTATTTGTCCTGTGTATGGCAATTGCAGCGCAATAGTGAATCTTCTTACCAGAAAACAACTCTTGCTCGTAGTACCAGAAACTGAATGGGATTCAACTCCATTTAGGACTGCGGAACAAACGTTAGATCGCCTTACAAGAAACACACTCTGCTTTAGAGAAAAGACCACTCTTCAACTGTACTGTGTTTCCTATGTGGTCCAAACAGTGAGCTTGCTCAGAACAAAAGAACTGTGCTTCCTACACACACGGACCATATGTATTTCAACTCTGCTTAGGAAACTGACAAGAACAGTAGCTCCTCTTCAGTCCGATACACTGTACTTGCTGGGAACAGACACGAGTGCTATTTGCACTGTGTATGGCATTTGGAGCACAAGAGTGACTCTTCTTACCAGAAAACAACTCTTGCTCGTAGGACCAAAAACTGTCTGTGACTCAACTCCATTTAGGACTGGGAAACAAACGTGAGCTCGCCTTACAAGAAACACACTCTGCTTTAGAGAAAAGAGTACTCTTCTACTCTACTGTGTTTCCTATAGGGCCAGAACAGTGAGCTTGCTCAGAACAAAAGAACTGTGCTTCCTACACACACGGGCCATATCTAGTTCAACTCTGCTTAGGAAACTGAGAAGAACAGTAGCTCCTCTTCAGTCCAATACACTGTACTTGCTGGGAACAGATGCCAGTGCTATTTGCATTGTGTATGGCAATGGGAGCACAATAGTGACTTTCATTACCAGAAAACAACTCTTGCTCATAGGACCAGAAACTGCATGTGATTCAACTCCAGTTAGGACTGGGAAACAAACGCTAGCTCGCCTTACAAGAAACACACTCTGCTTTAGAGAAAAGAGCACTCTTCTACTGTACTGTGTTTCCTATGTGGTCCAAACAGTGAGCTTGCTCAGAACAAAAGAACTGTGCTTCCTACACACACGGACCACATGTAGTTCAATTCTGCTTAGGAAACTGACAAGAACAGTAGCTCCTCTTCAGTCCGATACACTGTACTTCTGGGAACAGACGCGAGTGCTATTTGCACTGTGTATGGCAATGACAGCGCAATAGTGACTCTCCTTACCAGAAAACAACTCTTGCTCGTAGGAACACAAACTGCATGTGATTCAACGCCATTTAGGACTGGGAAACAAATGCTAGCTTGCCTTACAAGAAACACTCTCTTTTTTTTAGAAAAGAGCACTCTTCTACTCTACTGTGTTTCCTATGGGTTCCAAACACTGAGCTTTCTCAGAACAAAAGAACTGTGCTTCCTACACACATGGACCATATCTAGTTCAACTCTGCTTAGGAAACTGACAAGAATAGTAGCTCCTATTCAGTCCAATACACTGTACATGCTGGGAACAGACGCGAGTGCTGTTGCACTGTGTATGGCATTTGGAGCACAATAGTGAATCTTCTTACCAGAAAACAAATCTTGCTCATAGGACCAAAAACTGCATGTGACTCAAATCCATTTAGGACTGGGAAACAAACTCGAGCTCGACTAACAAGAAACACACTCTGCTTTATAGAAAAGAGCACTCTTCTACTCTACTGTGTTCCCTATAGGGCCAGAACAGTGAGCTTGCTCAGAACATAATAACTGTGCTTCCTAAACACACGGGCCATATCTAGTTCAACTCTGCTTAGGAAACTAACAAGAACAGTAGCTCCTCTTCAGTCCGATACACTGTACTTGCTGGGAACAGACGCGAGTGCTATTTGCACTGTGTATGGCAAAGGGAGCACAATAGTGACTTTCCTTACCAGAAAACAACTCTTGCTCGTAGGTCCAGAAACTGCATGTGATTCAACTCCATTTAGGACTGGGAAACAAACGATAGCTTGCCTTACAAAAAACACACTCTGCTTTTGAGAAAAGAGCACTCTTCTACTCTACTGTGTTTCCTTTTGGGTCCGAACAGTGAGCTTGCTCAGAACAAAAGAACTGTGCTTCCTACACACGGCCATATCTAGTTCAATTCTGCTTAGGAACCTGACAAGAACAGTAGATCCTCTTCAGTCCGATACACTGTAGTTGCTGCGAACAGATGCCAGTGGTATTTGTCCTGTGTATGGCAATGGCAACGCAATAGTGAATCTTCTTACCAGAAAACAACTCTTGCTCGTAGTACCAGAAACTGCATGGGATTCAACTCCATTTAGGACTGCGGAACAAACGCTAGCTCGCCTTACAAGAAACACACTCTGCTTTAGAGAAAAGAGCACTCTTCTACTCTACTGTGTTTCCTATGGGTTCCAAACAGTGAGCTTGCTCAGAACAAAAGAACTGTGCTTCCTACACACACGGATATTATCTAGTTCAACTCTGCTTAGGAAACTGACAAGAACAGTAGCACCTATTCAGTCCAATACACTGTACTTGCTGGGAACAGATGAAGTGCTATTTGCATTGTGTGTGGCAATGGGAGCGCAATGTCACTTTCCTTACCAGAAAACAACTCTTGTTCGTAGGACCAGAAACTGCATGTGATTCAACTCCATTTAGGACTAGGAAACAAACGCTGGCTGGCCTTACAAGAAACACACTCTGGTTGTGAGAAAAGAGCACTCTTCTACTCTACTGTGTTTCCTATGGTGTCTGAACAGTGAGCTTGCTCAGAACAAAAGAACTGTGCTTCCTACACACACGGCCATAACTAGTTCAATTCTGCTTAGGAACCTGACAAGAACAGTAGCTCCTCTTCAGTCCAATACACTGTACTTGCTGGGAACAGACGCCAGTGCTATTTGCACTGTGTATGGCAATGACAGTGCAATAGTGACTCTCCTTACCAGAAAACAACTCTTGCTCGTAGGACCAGAAACTGCATGTGATTCAACTCCATTTAGGACTGGGAAACAAACGATAGCTTGCGTTACAAAAAACACACTCTGCTTTTGAGAAAAGAGCACTCTTCTACTCTACTGTGTTTCCTTTTGGGTCCGAACAGTGAGATTGCTCAGAACAAAAGAACTGTGCTTCCTACACACACGGCCATATCTAGTTCAATTCTGCTTAGGAACCTGACAAGAACAGTAGATCCTCTTCAGTCCAATACACTGTAGTTGCTGCGAACAGATGCCAGTGATATTTGTCCTGTGTATGGCAATGGCAGCGCAATAGTGAATCTTCTTACCAGAAAACAACTCTTGCTCGTAGTACCACAAACTGAATGGGATTCAACTCCATTTAGGACTGCGGAACAAACGTTAGATCGCCTTACAAGAAACACACTCTGCTTTAGAGAAAAGACCACTCTTCAACTGTACTGTGTTTCCTATGTGGTCCAAACAGTGAGCTTGCTCAGAACAAAAGAACTGTGCTTCCTACACACACGGACCATATGTATTTCAACTCTGCTTAGGAAACTGACAAGAACAGTAGCTCCTCTTCAGTCCGATACACTGTACTTGCTGGGAACAGACACGAGTGCTATTTGCACTGTGTATGGCATTTGGAGCACAAGAGTGACTCTTCTTACCAGAAAACAACTCTTGCTCGTAGGACCAAAAACTGTCTGTGACTCAACTCCATTTAGGACTGGGAAACAAACGTGAGCTCGCCTTACAAGAAACACACTCTGCTTTAGAGAAAAGAGCACTCTTCTACTCTACTGTGTTTCCTATAGGGCCAGAACAGTGAGCTTGCTCAGAACAAAAGAACTGTGCTTCCTACACACACGGACCATATGTAGTTCAACTCTGCTTAGGAAACTGACAAGAACAGTAGCTCCTCTTCAGTCCGATACACTGTACTTGCTGGGAACAGATGCCAGTGCTATTTGCACTGTGTATGGCAATGACAGTGCAATAGTGACTCTCCTTACCAGAAAACAACTCTTGCTCGTAGGACCAGAAACTGCATGTGATTCAACTCCATTTAGGACTGGGAAACAAACGATAGCTTGCGTTACAAAAAACACACTCTGCTTTTGAGAAAAGAGCACTCTTCTACTCTACTGTGTTTCCTTTTGGGTCCGAACAGTGAGATTGCTCAGAACAAAAGAACTGTGCTTCCTACACACACGGCCATATCTAGTTCAATTCTGCTTAGGAACCTGACAAGAACAGTAGATCCTCTTCAGTCCAATACACTGTAGTTGCTGTGAACAGATGCCAGTGGTATTTGTCCTGTGTATGGCAATTGCAGCGCAATAGTGAATCTTCTTACCAGAAAACAACTCTTGCTCGTAGTACCAGAAACTGAATGGGATTCAACTCCATTTAGGACTGTGGAACAAACGTTAGATCGCCTTACAAGAAACACACTCTGCTTTAGAGAAAAGACCACTCTTCATCTGTACTGTGTTTCCTATGTGGTCCAAACAGTGAGCTTGCTCAGAACAAAAGAACTGTGCTTCCTACACACACGGACCATATGTATTTCAACTCTGCTTAGGAAACTGACAAGAACAGTAGCTCCTCTTCAGTCCGATACACTGTACTTGCTGGGAACAGACACGAGTGCTATTTGCACTGTGTATGGCATTTGGAGCACAAGAGTGACTCTTCTTACCAGAAAACAACTCTTGCTCGTAGGACCAAAAACTGTCTGTGACTCAACTCCATTTAGGACTGGGAAACAAACGTGAGCTCGCCTTACAAGAAACACACTCTGCTTTAGAGAAAAGAGTACTCTTCTACTCTACTGTGTTTCCTATAGGGCCAGAACAGTGAGCTTGCTCAGAACAAAAGAACTGTGCTTCCTACACACACGGGCCATATCTAGTTCAACTCTGCTTAGGAAACTGAGAAGAACAGTAGCTCCTCTTCAGTCCAATACACTGTACTTGCTGGGAACAGATGCCAGTGCTATTTGCATTGTGTATGGCAATGGGAGCACAATAGTGACTTTCATTACCAGAAAACAACTCTTGCTCATAGGACCAGAAACTGCATGTGATTCAACTCCAGTTAGGACTGGGAAACAAACGCTAGCTCGCCTTACAAGAAACACACTCTGCTTTAGAGAAAAGAGCACTCTTCTACTGTACTGTGTTTCCTATGTGGTCCAAACAGTGAGCTTGCTCAGAACAAAAGAACTGTGCTTCCTACACACACGGACCACATGTAGTTCAATTCTGCTTAGGAAACTGACAAGAACAGTAGCTCCTCTTCAGTCCGATACACTGTACTTCTGGGAACAGACGCGAGTGCTATTTGCACTGTGTATGGCAATGACAGCGCAATAGTGACTCTCCTTACCAGAAAACAACTCTTGCTCGTAGGAACACAAACTGCATGTGATTCAACGCCATTTAGGACTGGGAAACAAATGCTAGCTTGCCTTACAAGAAACACTCTCTTTTTTTTAGAAAAGAGCACTCTTCTACTCTACTGTGTTTCCTATGGGTTCCAAACACTGAGCTTTCTCAGAACAAAAGAACTGTGCTTCCTACACACATGGACCATATCTAGTTCAACTCTGCTTAGGAAACTGACAAGAATAGTAGCTCCTATTCAGTCCAATACACTGTACATGCTGGGAACAGACGCGAGTGCTGTTGCACTGTGTATGGCATTTGGAGCACAATAGTGAATCTTCTTACCAGAAAACAAATCTTGCTCATAGGACCAAAAACTGCATGTGACTCAAATCCATTTAGGACTGGGAAACAAACTCGAGCTCGACTAACAAGAAACACACTCTGCTTTATAGAAAAGAGCACTCTTCTACTCTACTGTGTTCCCTATAGGGCCAGAACAGTGAGCTTGCTCAGAACATAATAACTGTGCTTCCTAAACACACGGGCCATATCTAGTTCAACTCTGCTTAGGAAACTAACAAGAACAGTAGCTCCTCTTCAGTCCGATACACTGTACTTGCTGGGAACAGACGCGAGTGCTATTTGCACTGTGTATGGCAAAGGGAGCACAATAGTGACTTTCCTTACCAGAAAACAACTCTTGCTCGTAGGTCCAGAAACTGCATGTGATTCAACTCCATTTAGGACTGGGAAACAAACGATAGCTTGCCTTACAAAAAACACACTCTGCTTTTGAGAAAAGAGCACTCTTCTACTCTACTGTGTTTCCTTTTGGGTCCGAACAGTGAGCTTGCTCAGAACAAAAGAACTGTGCTTCCTACACACGGCCATATCTAGTTCAATTCTGCTTAGGAACCTGACAAGAACAGTAGATCCTCTTCAGTCCGATACACTGTAGTTGCTGCGAACAGATGCCAGTGGTATTTGTCCTGTGTATGGCAATGGCAACGCAATAGTGAATCTTCTTACCAGAAAACAACTCTTGCTCGTAGTACCAGAAACTGCATGGGATTCAACTCCATTTAGGACTGCGGAACAAACGCTAGCTCGCCTTACAAGAAACACACTCTGCTTTAGAGAAAAGAGCACTCTTCTACTCTACTGTGTTTCCTATGGGTTCCAAACAGTGAGCTTGCTCAGAACAAAAGAACTGTGCTTCCTACACACACGGATATTATCTAGTTCAACTCTGCTTAGGAAACTGACAAGAACAGTAGCACCTATTCAGTCCAATACACTGTACTTGCTGGGAACAGATGAAGTGCTATTTGCATTGTGTGTGGCAATGGGAGCGCAATGTCACTTTCCTTACCAGAAAACAACTCTTGTTCGTAGGACCAGAAACTGCATGTGATTCAACTCCATTTAGGACTAGGAAACAAACGCTGGCTGGCCTTACAAGAAACACACTCTGGTTGTGAGAAAAGAGCACTCTTCTACTCTACTGTGTTTCCTATGGTGTCTGAACAGTGAGCTTGCTCAGAACAAAAGAACTGTGCTTCCTACACACACGGCCATAACTAGTTCAATTCTGCTTAGGAACCTGACAAGAACAGTAGCTCCTCTTCAGTCCAATACACTGTACTTGCTGGGAACAGACGCCAGTGCTATTTGCACTGTGTATGGCAATGACAGTGCAATAGTGACTCTCCTTACCAGAAAACAACTCTTGCTCGTAGGACCAGAAACTGCATGTGATTCAACTCCATTTAGGACTGGGAAACAAACGATAGCTTGCGTTACAAAAAACACACTCTGCTTTTGAGAAAAGAGCACTCTTCTACTCTACTGTGTTTCCTTTTGGGTCCGAACAGTGAGATTGCTCAGAACAAAAGAACTGTGCTTCCTACACACACGGCCATATCTAGTTCAATTCTGCTTAGGAACCTGACAAGAACAGTAGATCCTCTTCAGTCCAATACACTGTAGTTGCTGCGAACAGATGCCAGTGATATTTGTCCTGTGTATGGCAATGGCAGCGCAATAGTGAATCTTCTTACCAGAAAACAACTCTTGCTCGTAGTACCACAAACTGAATGGGATTCAACTCCATTTAGGACTGCGGAACAAACGTTAGATCGCCTTACAAGAAACACACTCTGCTTTAGAGAAAAGACCACTCTTCAACTGTACTGTGTTTCCTATGTGGTCCAAACAGTGAGCTTGCTCAGAACAAAAGAACTGTGCTTCCTACACACACGGACCATATGTATTTCAACTCTGCTTAGGAAACTGACAAGAACAGTAGCTCCTCTTCAGTCCGATACACTGTACTTGCTGGGAACAGACACGAGTGCTATTTGCACTGTGTATGGCATTTGGAGCACAAGAGTGACTCTTCTTACCAGAAAACAACTCTTGCTCGTAGGACCAAAAACTGTCTGTGACTCAACTCCATTTAGGACTGGGAAACAAACTCGATCTCGACTAACAAGAAACACACTCTGCTTTTTAGAAAAGAGCACTCTTCTACTCTACTGTGTTTCATATAGGGCCAGAACAGTGAGCTTGTTCAGAACATAATAACTGTGCTTCCTAAACACACGGGCCATATCTAGTTCAACTCTGCTTAGGAAACTGACAAGAACAGTAGCTCCTCTTCAGTCCGATACACTGTACTTGCTGGGAACAGACGCCAGTGGTATTTGTCCTGTGTATGGCAATGGAAACGCAATAGTGAATCTTCTTACCAGAAAACAACTCTTCCTCCTAGTACCAGAAACTGCATGGGATTCAACTCCATTTAGGACTGCGGAACAAACGCTAGCTCGCCTTACAAGAAATACACTCTGCTTTAGAGAAAAGAGCACTCTTCTACTCTACTGTGTTTCCTATGGGTTCCAAACAGTTAGCTTGCTCAGAACAAAAGAACTGTGCTTCCTACACACACGGATATTATCTAGTTCAACTCTGCTTAGGAAACTCACAAGAACAGTAGCACCTATTCAGTCCAATACACTGTACTTGCTGGGAACAGACGAAGTGCTATTTGCATTGTGTGTGGCAATGGGAGCGCAATGTCACTTTCCTTACCAGAAAACAACTCTTGTTCGTAGGACCAGAAACTGCATGTGATTCAACTCCATTTAGGACTAGGAAACAAACGCTGGCTGGCCTTACAAGAAACACACTCTGGTTGTGAGAAAAGAGCACTCTTCTACTCTACTGTGTTTCCTATGGTGTCTGAACAGTGAGCTTGCTCAGAACAAAAGAACTGTGCTTCCTACACACACGGCCATAACTAGTTCAATTCTGCTTAGGAACCTGACAAGAACAGTAGCTCCTCTTCAGTCCAATACACTGTACTTGCTGGGAACAGACGCCAGTGCTATTTGTCCTGTGTATGGCAATGGCAGCACAATAGTGACTATTCTTACCATAAAACAACTCTTGCTCGTAGGACCAGAAACTGCATGGGTTTCCACTCCATTTAGAACTGGGAAACAAATGCTAGCTCGCCTTACAAGAAACACACTCTGCTTTAGAGAAAAGAGCACTCTTCTACTCTACTGTGTTTCCTATGGGGTCCAAACAGTGAGCATGCTCAGAACAAAAGAACTGTGCTTCCTACAGACAAGGACCATATGTAGTTCAACTCTGCTTAGGAAACTGACAAGAACAGTATCTCCTATTCAGTCCAATACACTGTACTTGCTGGGAAAAGACGCGAGTGCTATTTGCACTGTGTATGGCAATGGGAGCACAATAGTGACTTTCCTTACCAGAAAACAACTCTTGCTCGTAGGACCAGAAACTGCATGTGATTCAACTCCATTTAGGACTGGGAAACAAACGATAACTTGCCTTACAAAAACACACTCTGATTTTGAGAAAAGAGCACTCTTCTACTCTACTGTGTTTCGTTTTGGGTCCGAACAGTGAGCTTGCTCAGAACAAAAGAACTGTGCTTCCTACACACACGGACCATATGTAGTTCAACTCTGCTTAGGAAACTGACAAGAACAGTAGCTCCTCTTCAGTCCGATACACTGTACTTGCTGGGAACAGACGCCAGTGCTATTTGCACTGTGTATGGCAATGACAGTGCAATAGTGACTCTCCTTACCAGAAAACAACTCTTGCTCGTAGGACAGAAACTGCATGTGATTCAACTCCGTTTAGGACTGGGAAACAAATGCTAGCTCGCCTTACATGAAACACTCTCTGCTTTTGAGAAAAGAGCACTCTTCTACTCTACTGTGTTTCCTATGGGGTCCAAACAGTGAGCTTGCTCAGAACAAAGAACTGTGCTTCCTACACACATGGACCATATCTAGTTCAACTCTGCTTAGGAAACTGACAAGAACAGTAGCTCCTCTTCAGTCCAATACACTGTACTTGCTGAGAATAGACGCAAGTGCTATTTGCACTGTGTATGGCAAAGGGAGCGCAATAGTGACTTTCCTTACAAGAAAACAACTCATGCTAGTAGGACCAGAAACTGCATGTGATTCAACTCCATTTAGGACTGGGAAACAAACGATAGCTTGCCTTACAAAAAACACACTCTGCTTTTGAGAAAAGAGCACACTTCTACTCTACTGTGTTTCCTATGGGGTCCGAACAGTGAGCTTGCTCAGAACAAAAGAACTGTGCTTCCTATACACACGGCCATATCTAGTTCAATTCTGCTTAGGAACCTGACAAGAACAGTAGATCCTCTTCAGTCCAATACACTGTATTTGCTGCGAACAGACGCCAGTGCTATTTGTCCTGTGTATGGCAATGGCAGCACAATAGTGACTATTCTTACCATAAAACAACTCTTGTTCGTAGGACAGAAACTGCATGTGATTCCACTCCATTTAGGACTGGGAAACAAACGCTAGCTCGCCTTACAAGAAACACACTCTGCTTTAGAGAAAAGAGCACTCTTCTACTCTACTGTGTTTCCTATGGCGTCCAAACAGTGAGCTTGCTCAGAACAAAAGAACTGTGCTTCCTACACACAAGGACCATATGTAGTTCAACTCTGCTTAGGAAACTGACAAGAACAGTAGCTCCTATTGAGTCCAATACACTGTACTTGCTGGGAACAGACACGAGTGCTATTTGCACTGTATATGGCATTTGGAGCGCAAGAGTGACTCTTCTTACCAGAAAACAACTCTTGCTCGTAGGACCAAAAACTGTCTGTGACTCAACTCCATTTAGGATGGGAAACAAACGTGAGCTCGCCTTACAAGAAACACACTCTGCTTTAGAGAAAAGAGCACTCTTCTACTCTACTGTGTTTCCTATAGGGCCAGAACAGTGAGCTTGCTCAGAACAAAAGAACTGTGCTTTTTAGACACACGGGCCATATCTAGTTCAACTCTGCTTAGGAAACTGAGAAGAACAGTAGCTCCTCTTCAGTCCGATACACTTTACTGCTGGGAACAGACGCCAGTGCTATATGTCCTGTGTATGGCAATGGCAGCGCAATAGTGACTATTCTTATCTTAAAACAACTTTGCTAGTAGGACCAGAAACTGCATGTGATTCAACTCCATTTAAGACTGGGAAACAAACGCTAGCTCGCCTTACAAGAAACACAATCTGCTTTAGAGAAAAGAGCACTCTTCTACTCTACTGTGTTTCCTTTAGGGCCAGAACAGTGAGCTTGCTCAGAACAAAAGAACTGTGCTTCCTACACACGGGCCATATCTAGTTCAACTCTGCTTAGGAAACTGACAAGAACAGTAGCTCCTCTTCAGTCCGATACACTGTACTTGCTGGGAACAGACGCGAGTGCTATTTGCACTGTGTATGGCAATGGGAGCGCAATAGTGACTTTCCTTACCAGAAAACAACTCTTGCTCGTAGGACCAGAAACTGCATGTGATTCAACTCCGTTTAGGACTGGGAAACAAATGCTAGCTCGCCTTACATGAAACACTCTCTGCTTTTGAGAAAAGAGCACTCTTCTACTCTACTGTGTTTCCTATGGGGTCCAAACAGTGAGCTTGCTCAGAACAAAGAACTGTGCTTCCTACACACATGGACCATATCTAGTTCAACTCTGCTTAGGAAACTGACAAGAACAGTAGCTCCTCTTCAGTCCAATACACTGTACTTGCTGGGAATAGACGCGAGTGCTATTTGCACTGTGTATGGCAAAGGGAGCGCAATAGTGACTTTCCTTACCAGAAAACAAGTCTTGCTCGTAGGACCAGAAACTGCATGTGATTCAATTCCATTTAGGACTGGGAAACAAACGATAGCTTGCGTTACAAAAAACACACTCTGCTTTTGAGAAAAGAGCACTCTTCTACTCTACTGTGTTTCCTTTTGGGTCCGAACAGTGAGATTGCTCAGAACAAAAGAACTGTGCTTCCTACACACACGGCCATATCTAGTTCAATTCTGCTTAAGAACCTGACAAGAACAGTAGATCCTCTTCAGTCCAATACACTGTAGTTGCTGCGAACAGATGCCAGTGGTATTTGTCCTGTGTATGGCAATGGCAGCGCAATAGTGAATCTTCTTACCAGAAAACAACTCTTGCTCGTAGTACCAGAAACTGCATGGGATTCAACTCCATTTAGGACTGCAGAACAAACGATAGCTCACCTCTACAAGAAACACACTATGCTTTAGAGAAAAGAGCACTCTTCTACTGTACTGTGTTTCCTATGTGGTCCAAACAGTGAGCTTGCTCAGAACAAAAGAACTGTGCTTCCTACACACACGGACCATATGTAGTTCAATTCTGCTTAGGAAACTGACAAGAACAGTAGCTCCTCTTCATTTCGATACACTGTACTTCTGGGAACAGACGCGAGAGCTATCTGCACTGTGTATGGCAATGACAGCGCAATAGTGACTCTCCTTACCAGAAAACAACTCTTGCTCGTAGGAACACAAACTGCATGTGATTCAACGCCATTTAGGACTGGGAAACAAATGCTAGCTTGCCTTACAAGAAACACTCTCTGCTTTTTAGAAAAGAGCACTCTTCTACTCTACTGTGTTTCCTATGGGTTCCAAACACTGAGCTTTCTCATAACAAAAGAACTGTGCTTCCTACACACATGGACCATAAATAGTTCAACTCTGCTTAGGAAACTGACAAGAACAGTAGCTCCTATTCAGTCCAATACACTGTACATGCTGGGAACAGACGCGAGTGCTATTTGCACTGTGTATGGCATTTGGAGCACAATAGTGAATCTTCTTACCAGAAAACAAATCTTGCTCATAGGACCAAAAACTGCATGCGACTCAAATCCATTTAGGACTGGGAAACAAACTCGAGCTCCACTAACAAGAAACACACTCTGCTTTATAGAAAAGAGCACTCTTCTACTCTACTGTGTTTCCTATAGGGCCAGAACAGTGAGCTTGCTCAGAACATAATAACTGTGCTTCCTAAACACACGGGCCATATCTAGTTCAACTCTGCTTAGGAAACTGACAAGAACAGTAGCTCCTCTTCAGTCCGATACACTGTACTTGCTGGGAACAGACGCGAGTGCTATTTGCACTGTGTATGGCAAAGGGAGCACAATAGTGACTTTCCTTACCAGAAAACAACTTTTGCTCGTAGGACCAGAAACTTCATGTGATTCAACTCCATTTAGGACTGGGAAACAAACGATAGCTTGCCTTACAAAAAACACACTCTGCTTTTGAGAAAAGAGCACTCTTCTACTCTACTGTGTTTCCTTTTGGGTCCGAACAGTGAGCTTGCTCAGAACAAAAGAACTGTGCTTCCTACACACACGGCCATATCTAGTTCAATTCTGCTTAGGAACCTGACAAGAACAGTAGATCCTCTTCAGTCCAATACACTGTAGTTGCTGCGAACAGATGCCAGTGGTATTTGTCCTGTGTATGGCAATGGCAACGCAATAGTGAATCTTCTTACCAGAAAACAACTCTTGCTCCTAGTACCAGAAACTGCATGGGATTCAACTCCATTTAGGACTGCGGAACAAACGCTAGCTCGCCTTACAAGAAACACACTCTGCTTTAGAGAAAAGAGCACTCTTCTACTCTACTGTGTTTCCTATGGGTTCCAAACAGTGAGCTTGCTCAGAACAAAAGAACTGTGCTTCCTACACACACGGATATTATCTAGTTCAACTCTGCTTAGAAAACTGACAAGAACAGTAGCACCTATTCAGTCCAATACACTGTACTTGCTGGGAACAGACGAAGTGCTATTTGCATTGTGTGTGGCAATGGGAGCGCAATGTCACTTTCCTTACCAGAAAACAACTCTTGTTCGTAGGACCAGAAACTGCATGTGATTCAAATCCATTTAGGACTAGGAAACAAACGCTGGCTGGCCTTACAAGAAACACACTCTGGTTGTGAGAAAAGAGCACTCTTCTACTCTACTGTGTTTCCTATGTTGTCTGAACAGTGAGCTTGCTCAGAACAAAAGAACTGTGCTTCCTACACACACGGCCATAACTAGTTCAATTCTGCTTAGGAACCTGACAAGAACAGTAGCTCCTCTTCAGTCCAATACACTGTACTTGCTGGGAACAGACGCCAGTGCTATTTGTCCTGTGTATGGCAATGGCAGCACAATAGTGACTATTCTTACCATAAAACAACTCTTGCTCGTAGGACCGGAAACTGCATGTGATTCCACTCCATTTAGGACTGGGAAACAAATGCTAGCTCGCCTTACAAGTAACACACTCTGCTTTAGAGAAAAGAGCACTCTTCTACTTTACTGTGTTTCCTATGGGGTCCAAACAGTGAGCATGCTCAGAACAAAAGAACTGTGCTTCCTACAGACAAGGACCATATGTAGTTCAACTCTGCTTAGGAAACTGACAAGAACAGTAGATCCTATTCAGTCCAATACACTGTACTTGCTGGGAAAAGATGCGAGTGCTATTTGCCCTGTGTATGGCAATGGGAGCGCAAGAGTGACTTTCCTTACCAGAAAACAACTCTTGCTCGTAGGACCAGAAACTGCATGTGATTCAACTCCATTTAGGACTGGGAAACAAACGATAACTTGCCTTACAAAAACACACTCTGCTTTTGAGAAAAGAGCACTCTTCTACTCTACTGTGTTTCGTTTTGGGTCCGAACAGTGAGCTTGCTCAGAACAAAAGAACTGTGCTTCCTACACATACGGACCATATGTAGTTCAACTCTGCTTAGGAAACTGACAAGAACAGTAGCTCCTCTTCAGTCCGATACACTGTACTTGCTGGGAACAGACGCCAGTGCTATTTGCACTGTGTATGGCAATGACAGTGCAATAGTGACTCTCCTTACCAGAAAACAACTCTTGCTCGTAGGACAGAAACTGCATGTGATTCAACTCCATTTAGGACTGGGAAACAAACGATAGCTTGCCTTACAAAAAACACACTCTGCTTTTGAGAAAAGAGCACTCTTCTACTCTACTGTGTTTCCTTTTGGGTCCGAACAGTGAGATTGCTCAGAAAAAAAGAACTGTGCTTCCTACACACACGGCCATATCTAGTTCAATTCTGCTTAGGAACCTGACAAGAACAGTAGATCCTCTTCAGTCCAATACACTGTAGTTGCTGCGAACAGATGCCAGTGGTATTTCTCCTGTGTATGGCAATGGCAGCGCAATAGTGAATCTTCTTACCAGAAAACAACTCTTGCTCGTAGTACCAGAAACTGCATGGGATTCAACTCCATTTAGGACTGCGGAACAAACGTTAGCTCTCCTTACAAGAAACACAATCTGCTTTAGAGAAAAGAGCACTCTTCTACTCTACTGTGTTTCCTATAGGGCCAGAACAGTGAGCTTGCTCAGAACAAAAGAACTGTGCTTCCTACACACACGGATATTATCTAGTTCAACTCTGCTTAGGAAACTGACAAGAACAGTAGCACCTATTCAGTCCAATACACTGTACTTGCTGGGAACAGACGAAGTGCTATTTGCATTGTGTGTGGCAATGGGAGCGCAATGTCACTTTCCTTACCAGAAAACAACTCTTGTTCGTAGGACCAGAAACTGCATGTGATTCAAATCCATTTAGGACTAGGAAACAAACGCTGGCTGGCCTTACAAGAAACACACTCTGGTTGTGAGAAAAGAGCACTCTTCTACTCTACTGTGTTTCCTATGTTGTCTGAACAGTGAGCTTGCTCAGAACAAAAGAACTGTGCTTCCTACACACACGGCCATAACTAGTTCAATTCTGCTTAGGAACCTGACAAGAACAGTAGCTCCTCTTCAGTCCAATACACTGTACTTGCTGGGAACAGACGCCAGTGCTATTTGTCCTGTGTATGGCAATGGCAGCACAATAGTGACTATTCTTACCATAAAACAACTCTTGCTCGTAGGACCAGAAACTGCATGTGATTCCACTCCATTTAGGACTGGGAAACAAATGCTAGCTCGCCTTACAAGAAACACACTCTGCTTTAGAGAAAAGAGCACTCTTCTACTTTACTGTGTTTCCTATGGGGTCCAAACAGTGAGCATGCTCAGAACAAAAGAACTGTGCTTCCTACAGACAAGGACCATATGTAGTTCAACTCTGCTTAGGAAACTGACAAGAACAGTAGATCCTATTCAGTCCAATACACTGTACTTGCTGGGAAAAGACGCGAGTGCTATTTGCCCTGTGTATGGCAATGGGAGCGCAAGAGTGACTTTCCTTACCAGAAAACAACTCTTGCTCGTAGGACCAGAAACTGCATGTGATTCAACTCCATTTAGGACTGGGAAACAAACGATAACTTGCCTTACAAAAACACACTCTGCTTTTGAGAAAAGAGCACTCTTCTACTCTACTGTGTTTCGTTTTGGGTCCGAACAGTGAGCTTGCTCAGAACAAAAGAACTGTGCTTCCTACACATACGGACCATATGTAGTTCAACTCTGCTTAGGAAACTGACAAGAACAGTAGCTCCTCTTCAGTCCGATACACTGTACTTGCTGGGAACAGACGCCAGTGCTATTTGCACTGTGTATGGCAATGACAGTGCAATAGTGACTCTCCTTACCAGAAAACAACTCTTGCTCGTAGGACAGAAACTGCATGTGATTCAACTCCATTTAGGACTGGGAAACAAACGATAGCTTGCCTTACAAAAAACACACTCTGCTTTTGAGAAAAGAGCACTCTTCTACTCTACTGTGTTTCCTTTTGGGTCCGAACAGTGAGATTGCTCAGAAAAAAAGAACTGTGCTTCCTACACACACGGCCATATCTAGTTCAATTCTGCTTAGGAACCTGACAAGAACAGTAGATCCTCTTCAGTCCAATACACTGTAGTTGCTGCGAACAGATGCCAGTGGTATTTCTCCTGTGTATGGCAATGGCAGCGCAATAGTGAATCTTCTTACCAGAAAACAACTCTTGCTCGTAGTACCAGAAACTGCATGGGATTCAACTCCATTTAGGACTGCGGAACAAACGTTAGCTCTCCTTACAAGAAACACAATCTGCTTTAGAGAAAAGAGCACTCTTCTACTCTACTGTGTTTCCTATAGGGCCAGAACAGTGAGCTTGCTCAGAACAAAAGAACTGTGCTTCCTACACACGGGCCATATCTAGTTCAACTCTGCTTAGGAAACTGACAAGAACAGTAGCTCCTCTTCAGTCCGATACACTGTACTTGCTGGGAACAGACAGGAGTGCTATTTGCACTGTGTATGGCAATGGGAGCGCAATAGTGACTTTCCTTACCAGAAAACAACTCTTGCTCGTAGGACCAGAAACTGCATGTGATTCAACTCCGTTTAGGACTGGGAAACAAATGCTAGCTTGCCTTACATGAAACACTCTCTGCTTTTGAGAAAAGAGCACTCTTCTACTCTACTGTGTTTCCTATGGGGTCCAAACACTGAGCTTGCTCAGAACAAAGAACTGTGCTTCCTACACACATGGACCATATCTAGTTCAACTCTGCTTAGGAAACTGACAAGAACAGTAGCTCCTCTTCAGTCCAATACACTGTACTTGCTGGGAATAGACGCGAGTGCTATTTGCACTGTGTATGGCAAAGGGAGCGCAATAGTGACTTTCCTTACAAGAAAACAACTCATGCTAGTAGGACCAGAAACTGCATGTGATTCAACTCCATTTAGGACTGGGAAACAAACGATAGCTTGCCTTACAAAAAACACACTCTGCTTTTGAGAAAAGAACACACTTCTACTCTACTGTGTTTCCTATGGGGTCCGAACAGTGAGCTTGCTCAGAACAAAAGAACTGTGCTTCCTATACACACGGCCATATCTAGTTCAATTCTGCTTAGGAACCTGACAAGAACATTAGATCCTCTTCAGTCCAATACACTGTAGTTGCTGCGAACAGACGCCAGTGCTATTTGTCCTGTGCATGGCAATGGCAGCACAATAGTGACTATTCTTACCATAAAACAAATCTTGCTCGTAGGACAGAAACTGCATGTGATTCCACTCCATTTAGGACTGGGAAACAAACGCTAGCTCGCCTTACAAGAAACACACTCTGCTTTAGAGAAAAGAGCACTCTTCTACTCTACTGTGTTTCCTATGGCGTCCAAACAGTGAGCTTGCTCAGAACAAAAGAACTGTGCTTCCTACACACAAGGACCATATGTAGTTCAACTCTGCTTAGGAAACTGACAAGAACAGTAGCTCCTATTGAGTCCAATACACTGTACTTGCTGGGAACAGACACGAGTGCTATTTGCACTGTATATGGCATTTGGAGCGCAAGAGTGACTCTTCTTACCAGAAAACAACTCTTGCTCGTAGGACCAAAAACTGTCTGTGACTCAACTCCATTTAGGACTGGGAAACAAACGCTAGCTCGCCTTACAAGAAACACACTCTGCTTTAGAGAAAAGAGCACTCTTCTATTCTACTGTGTTTCCTATAGGGCCAGAACAGTGAGCTTGCTCAGAACACAAGAACTGTGCTTCCTACACACACGGGCCATATCTAGTTCAACTCTGCTTAGGAAACTGAGAAGAACAGTAGCTCCTCTTCAGTCCAATACACTGTACTTGCTGGGAACAGATGCCAGTGCTATTTGCACTGTGTATGGCAATGGGAGCACAATAGTGACTTTCCTTACCAGAAAACAACTCTTGCTCGTAGGACCAGAACTGCATGTGATTCAACTCCATTTAGGACTGGGAAACAAACGCTAGCTCGTCTTACAAGAAACACACTCTGCTTTAGAGAAAAGAGCACTCATCTACTCTACTGTGTTTCCTATGGGGCCAGAACAGTGAGCTTGCTCAGAACAAAAGAACTGTGCTTCCTACACACACGGACCATATGTAGTTCAACTCTGCTTAGGAAACTGACAAGAACAGTAGCTCCTCTTCAGTCCGATACACTGTACTTGCTGGGAACAGACGCCAGTGCTATTTGCACTGTGTATGGCAATGACAGTGCAATAGTGACTCTCCTTACCAGAAAACAACTCTTGCTCGTAGGACCAGAAACTGCATGTGATTCAACTCCATTTAGGACTGGGAAACAAACGATAGCTTGTGTTACAAAAAACACACTCTGCTTTTGAGAAAAGAGCACTCTTCTACTCTACTGTGTTTCCTTTTGGGTCCGAACAGTGAGATTGCTCAGAACAAAAGAACTGTGCTTCCTACACACACGGCCATATCTAGTTCAATTCTGCTTAGGAACCTGACAAGAACAGTAGATCCTCTTCAGTCCAATACACTGTAGTTGCTGCGAACAGATGCCAGTGGTATTTGTCCTGTGTATGGCAATTGCAGCGCAATAGTGAATCTTCTTACCAGAAAACAACTCTTGCTCGTAGTACCAGAAACTGAATGGGATTCAACTCCATTTAGGACTGCGGAACTAACGTTAGATCGCCTTACAAGAAACACACTCTGCTTTAGAGAAAAGACCACTCTTCAACTGTACTGTGTTTCCTATGTGGTCCAAACAGTGAGCTTGCTCAGAACAAAAGAACTGTGCTTCCTACACACACGGACCATATGTATTTCAACTCTGCTTAGGAAACTGACAAGAACAGTAGCTCCTCTTCAGTCCGATACACTGTACTTGCTGGGAACAGACACGAGTGCTATTTGCACTGTGTATGGCATTTGGAGCACAAGAGTGACTCTTCTTACCAGAAAACAACTCTTGCTCGTAGGACCAAAAACTGTCTGTGACTCAACTCCATTTAGGACTGGGAAACAAACGTGAGCTCGCCTTACAAGAAACACACTCTGCTTTAGAGAAAAGAGTACTCTTCTACTCTACTGTGTTTCCTATAGGGCCAGAACAGTGAGCTTGCTCAGAACAAAAGAACTGTGCTTCCTACACACACGGGCCATATCTAGTTCAACTCTGCTTAGGAAACTGAGAAGAACAGTAGCTCCTCTTCAGTCCAATACACTGTACTTGCTGGGAACAGATGCCAGTGCTATTTGCATTGTGTATGGCAATGGGAGCACAATAGTGACTTTCATTACCAGAAAACAACTCTTGCTCATAGGACCAGAAACTGCATGTGATTCAACTCCAGTTAGGACTGGGAAACAAACGCTAGCTCGCCTTACAAGAAACACACTCTGCTTTAGAGAAAAGAGCACTCTTCTACTGTACTGTGTTTCCTATGTGGTCCAAACAGTGAGCTTGCTCAGAACAAAAGAACTGTGCTTCCTACACACACGGACCACATGTAGTTCAATTCTGCTTAGGAAACTGACAAGAACAGTAGCTCCTCTTCAGTCCGATACACTGTACTTCTGGGAACAGACGCGAGTGCTATTTGCACTGTGTATGGCAATGACAGCGCAATAGTGACTCTCCTTACCAGAAAACAACTCTTGCTCGTAGGAACACAAACTGCATGTGATTCAACGCCATTTAGGACTGGGAAACAAATGCTAGCTTGCCTTACAAGAAACACTCTCTTTTTTTTAGAAAAGAGCACTCTTCTACTCTACTGTGTTTCCTATGGGTTCCAAACACTGAGCTTTCTCAGAACAAAAGAACTGTGCTTCCTACACACATGGACCATATCTAGTTCAACTCTGCTTAGGAAACTGACAAGAATAGTAGCTCCTATTCAGTCCAATACACTGTACATGCTGGGAACAGACGCGAGTGCTGTTGCACTGTGTATGGCATTTGGAGCACAATAGTGAATCTTCTTACCAGAAAACAAATCTTGCTCATAGGACCAAAAACTGCATGTGACTCAAATCCATTTAGGACTGGGAAACAAACTCGAGCTCGACTAACAAGAAACACACTCTGCTTTATAGAAAAGAGCACTCTTCTACTCTACTGTGTTCCCTATAGGGCCAGAACAGTGAGCTTGCTCAGAACATAATAACTGTGCTTCCTAAACACACGGGCCATATCTAGTTCAACTCTGCTTAGGAAACTAACAAGAACAGTAGCTCCTCTTCAGTCCGATACACTGTACTTGCTGGGAACAGACGCGAGTGCTATTTGCACTGTGTATGGCAAAGGGAGCACAATAGTGACTTTCCTTACCAGAAAACAACTCTTGCTCGTAGGTCCAGAAACTGCATGTGATTCAACTCCATTTAGGACTGGGAAACAAACGATAGCTTGCCTTACAAAAAACACACTCTGCTTTTGAGAAAAGAGCACTCTTCTACTCTACTGTGTTTCCTTTTGGGTCCGAACAGTGAGCTTGCTCAGAACAAAAGAACTGTGCTTCCTACACACGGCCATATCTAGTTCAATTCTGCTTAGGAACCTGACAAGAACAGTAGATCCTCTTCAGTCCGATACACTGTAGTTGCTGCGAACAGATGCCAGTGGTATTTGTCCTGTGTATGGCAATGGCAACGCAATAGTGAATCTTCTTACCAGAAAACAACTCTTGCTCGTAGTACCAGAAACTGCATGGGATTCAACTCCATTTAGGACTGCGGAACAAACGCTAGCTCGCCTTACAAGAAACACACTCTGCTTTAGAGAAAAGAGCACTCTTCTACTCTACTGTGTTTCCTATGGGTTCCAAACAGTGAGCTTGCTCAGAACAAAAGAACTGTGCTTCCTACACACACGGATATTATCTAGTTCAACTCTGCTTAGGAAACTGACAAGAACAGTAGCACCTATTCAGTCCAATACACTGTACTTGCTGGGAACAGATGAAGTGCTATTTGCATTGTGTGTGGCAATGGGAGCGCAATGTCACTTTCCTTACCAGAAAACAACTCTTGTTCGTAGGACCAGAAACTGCATGTGATTCAACTCCATTTAGGACTAGGAAACAAACGCTGGCTGGCCTTACAAGAAACACACTCTGGTTGTGAGAAAAGAGCACTCTTCTACTCTACTGTGTTTCCTATGGTGTCTGAACAGTGAGCTTGCTCAGAACAAAAGAACTGTGCTTCCTACACACACGGCCATAACTAGTTCAATTCTGCTTAGGAACCTGACAAGAACAGTAGCTCCTCTTCAGTCCAATACACTGTACTTGCTGGGAACAGACGCCAGTGCTATTTGCACTGTGTATGGCAATGACAGTGCAATAGTGACTCTCCTTACCAGAAAACAACTCTTGCTCGTAGGACCAGAAACTGCATGTGATTCAACTCCATTTAGGACTGGGAAACAAACGATAGCTTGCGTTACAAAAAACACACTCTGCTTTTGAGAAAAGAGCACTCTTCTACTCTACTGTGTTTCCTTTTGGGTCCGAACAGTGAGATTGCTCAGAACAAAAGAACTGTGCTTCCTACACACACGGCCATATCTAGTTCAATTCTGCTTAGGAACCTGACAAGAACAGTAGATCCTCTTCAGTCCAATACACTGTAGTTGCTGCGAACAGATGCCAGTGATATTTGTCCTGTGTATGGCAATGGCAGCGCAATAGTGAATCTTCTTACCAGAAAACAACTCTTGCTCGTAGTACCACAAACTGAATGGGATTCAACTCCATTTAGGACTGCGGAACAAACGTTAGATCGCCTTACAAGAAACACACTCTGCTTTAGAGAAAAGACCACTCTTCAACTGTACTGTGTTTCCTATGTGGTCCAAACAGTGAGCTTGCTCAGAACAAAAGAACTGTGCTTCCTACACACACGGACCATATGTATTTCAACTCTGCTTAGGAAACTGACAAGAACAGTAGCTCCTCTTCAGTCCGATACACTGTACTTGCTGGGAACAGACACGAGTGCTATTTGCACTGTGTATGGCATTTGGAGCACAAGAGTGACTCTTCTTACCAGAAAACAACTCTTGCTCGTAGGACCAAAAACTGTCTGTGACTCAACTCCATTTAGGACTGGGAAACAAACGTGAGCTCGCCTTACAAGAAACACACTCTGCTTTAGAGAAAAGAGCACTCTTCTACTCTACTGTGTTTCCTATAGGGCCAGAACAGTGAGCTTGCTCAGAACAAAAGAACTGTGCTTCCTACACACACGGACCATATGTAGTTCAACTCTGCTTAGGAAACTGACAAGAACAGTAGCTCCTCTTCAGTCCGATACACTGTACTTGCTGGGAACAGATGCCAGTGCTATTTGCACTGTGTATGGCAATGACAGTGCAATAGTGACTCTCCTTACCAGAAAACAACTCTTGCTCGTAGGACCAGAAACTGCATGTGATTCAACTCCATTTAGGACTGGGAAACAAACGATAGCTTGCGTTACAAAAAACACACTCTGCTTTTGAGAAAAGAGCACTCTTCTACTCTACTGTGTTTCCTTTTGGGTCCGAACAGTGAGATTGCTCAGAACAAAAGAACTGTGCTTCCTACACACACGGCCATATCTAGTTCAATTCTGCTTAGGAACCTGACAAGAACAGTAGATCCTCTTCAGTCCAATACACTGTAGTTGCTGTGAACAGATGCCAGTGGTATTTGTCCTGTGTATGGCAATTGCAGCGCAATAGTGAATCTTCTTACCAGAAAACAACTCTTGCTCGTAGTACCAGAAACTGAATGGGATTCAACTCCATTTAGGACTGTGGAACAAACGTTAGATCGCCTTACAAGAAACACACTCTGCTTTAGAGAAAAGACCACTCTTCATCTGTACTGTGTTTCCTATGTGGTCCAAACAGTGAGCTTGCTCAGAACAAAAGAACTGTGCTTCCTACACACACGGACCATATGTATTTCAACTCTGCTTAGGAAACTGACAAGAACAGTAGCTCCTCTTCAGTCCGATACACTGTACTTGCTGGGAACAGACACGAGTGCTATTTGCACTGTGTATGGCATTTGGAGCACAAGAGTGACTCTTCTTACCAGAAAACAACTCTTGCTCGTAGGACCAAAAACTGTCTGTGACTCAACTCCATTTAGGACTGGGAAACAAACGTGAGCTCGCCTTACAAGAAACACACTCTGCTTTAGAGAAAAGAGTACTCTTCTACTCTACTGTGTTTCCTATAGGGCCAGAACAGTGAGCTTGCTCAGAACAAAAGAACTGTGCTTCCTACACACACGGGCCATATCTAGTTCAACTCTGCTTAGGAAACTGAGAAGAACAGTAGCTCCTCTTCAGTCCAATACACTGTACTTGCTGGGAACAGATGCCAGTGCTATTTGCATTGTGTATGGCAATGGGAGCACAATAGTGACTTTCATTACCAGAAAACAACTCTTGCTCATAGGACCAGAAACTGCATGTGATTCAACTCCAGTTAGGACTGGGAAACAAACGCTAGCTCGCCTTACAAGAAACACACTCTGCTTTAGAGAAAAGAGCACTCTTCTACTGTACTGTGTTTCCTATGTGGTCCAAACAGTGAGCTTGCTCAGAACAAAAGAACTGTGCTTCCTACACACACGGACCACATGTAGTTCAATTCTGCTTAGGAAACTGACAAGAACAGTAGCTCCTCTTCAGTCCGATACACTGTACTTCTGGGAACAGACGCGAGTGCTATTTGCACTGTGTATGGCAATGACAGCGCAATAGTGACTCTCCTTACCAGAAAACAACTCTTGCTCGTAGGAACACAAACTGCATGTGATTCAACGCCATTTAGGACTGGGAAACAAATGCTAGCTTGCCTTACAAGAAACACTCTCTTTTTTTTAGAAAAGAGCACTCTTCTACTCTACTGTGTTTCCTATGGGTTCCAAACACTGAGCTTTCTCAGAACAAAAGAACTGTGCTTCCTACACACATGGACCATATCTAGTTCAACTCTGCTTAGGAAACTGACAAGAATAGTAGCTCCTATTCAGTCCAATACACTGTACATGCTGGGAACAGACGCGAGTGCTGTTGCACTGTGTATGGCATTTGGAGCACAATAGTGAATCTTCTTACCAGAAAACAAATCTTGCTCATAGGACCAAAAACTGCATGTGACTCAAATCCATTTAGGACTGGGAAACAAACTCGAGCTCGACTAACAAGAAACACACTCTGCTTTATAGAAAAGAGCACTCTTCTACTCTACTGTGTTCCCTATAGGGCCAGAACAGTGAGCTTGCTCAGAACATAATAACTGTGCTTCCTAAACACACGGGCCATATCTAGTTCAACTCTGCTTAGGAAACTAACAAGAACAGTAGCTCCTCTTCAGTCCGATACACTGTACTTGCTGGGAACAGACGCGAGTGCTATTTGCACTGTGTATGGCAAAGGGAGCACAATAGTGACTTTCCTTACCAGAAAACAACTCTTGCTCGTAGGTCCAGAAACTGCATGTGATTCAACTCCATTTAGGACTGGGAAACAAACGATAGCTTGCCTTACAAAAAACACACTCTGCTTTTGAGAAAAGAGCACTCTTCTACTCTACTGTGTTTCCTTTTGGGTCCGAACAGTGAGCTTGCTCAGAACAAAAGAACTGTGCTTCCTACACACGGCCATATCTAGTTCAATTCTGCTTAGGAACCTGACAAGAACAGTAGATCCTCTTCAGTCCGATACACTGTAGTTGCTGCGAACAGATGCCAGTGGTATTTGTCCTGTGTATGGCAATGGCAACGCAATAGTGAATCTTCTTACCAGAAAACAACTCTTGCTCGTAGTACCAGAAACTGCATGGGATTCAACTCCATTTAGGACTGCGGAACAAACGCTAGCTCGCCTTACAAGAAACACACTCTGCTTTAGAGAAAAGAGCACTCTTCTACTCTACTGTGTTTCCTATGGGTTCCAAACAGTGAGCTTGCTCAGAACAAAAGAACTGTGCTTCCTACACACACGGATATTATCTAGTTCAACTCTGCTTAGGAAACTGACAAGAACAGTAGCACCTATTCAGTCCAATACACTGTACTTGCTGGGAACAGATGAAGTGCTATTTGCATTGTGTGTGGCAATGGGAGCGCAATGTCACTTTCCTTACCAGAAAACAACTCTTGTTCGTAGGACCAGAAACTGCATGTGATTCAACTCCATTTAGGACTAGGAAACAAACGCTGGCTGGCCTTACAAGAAACACACTCTGGTTGTGAGAAAAGAGCACTCTTCTACTCTACTGTGTTTCCTATGGTGTCTGAACAGTGAGCTTGCTCAGAACAAAAGAACTGTGCTTCCTACACACACGGCCATAACTAGTTCAATTCTGCTTAGGAACCTGACAAGAACAGTAGCTCCTCTTCAGTCCAATACACTGTACTTGCTGGGAACAGACGTCAGTGCTATTTGCACTGTGTATGGCAATGACAGTGCAATAGTGACTCTCCTTACCAGAAAACAACTCTTGCTCGTAGGACCAGAAACTGCATGTGATTCAACTCCATTTAGGACTGGGAAACAAACGATAGCTTGCGTTACAAAAAACACACTCTGCTTTTGAGAAAAGAGCACTCTTCTACTCTACTGTGTTTCCTTTTGGGTCCGAACAGTGAGATTGCTCAGAACAAAAGAACTGTGCTTCCTACACACACGGCCATATCTAGTTCAATTCTGCTTAGGAAGCTGACAAGAACAGTAGATCCTCTTCAGTCCAATACACTGTAGTTGCTGCGAACAGATGCCAGTGATATTTGTCCTGTGTATGGCAATGGCAGCGCAATAGTGAATCTTCTTACCAGAAAACAACTCTTGCTCGTAGTACCACAAACTGAATGGGATTCAACTCCATTTAGGACTGCGGAACAAACGTTAGATCGCCTTACAAGAAACACACTCTGCTTTAGAGAAAAGACCACTCTTCAACTGTACTGTGTTTCCTATGTGGTCCAAACAGTGAGCTTGCTCAGAACAAAAGAACTGTGCTTCCTACACACACGGACCATATGTATTTCAACTCTGCTTAGGAAACTGACAAGAACAGTAGCTCCTCTTCAGTCCGATACACTGTACTTGCTGGGAACAGACACGAGTGCTATTTGCACTGTGTATGGCATTTGGAGCACAAGAGTGACTCTTCTTACCAGAAAACAACTCTTGCTCGTAGGACCAAAAACTGTCTGTGACTCAACTCCATTTAGGACTGGGAAACAAACGTGAGCTCGCCTTACAAGAAACACACTCTGCTTTAGAGAAAAGAGCACTCTTCTACTCTACTGTGTTTCCTATAGGGCCAGAACAGTGAGCTTGCTCAGAACAAAAGAACTGTGCTTCCTACACACACGGGCCATATCTAGTTCAACTCTGCTTAGGAAACTGAGAAGAACAGTAGCTCCTCTTCAGTCCAATACACTGTACTTGCTGGGAACAGATGCCAGTGCTATTTGTACTGTGTATGGCAATGGGAGCACAATAGTGACTTTCATTACCAGAAAACAACTCTTGCTCATAGGACCAGAAACTGCATGTGATTCAACTCCATTTAGGACTGGGAAACAAACGCTAGCTCGCCTTACAAGAAACACACTCTGCTTTAGAGAAAAGAGCACTCTTCTACTGTACTGTGTTTCCTATGTGGTCCAAACAGTGAGCTTGCTCAGAACAAAAGAACTGTGCTTCCTACACACACGGACCACATGTAGTTCAATTCTGCTTAGGAAACTGACAAGAACAGTAGCTCCTCTTCAGTCCAATACACTGTACTTCTGGGAACAGACGCGAGTGCTATTTGCACTGTGTATGGCAATGACAGCGCAATAGTGACTCTCCTTACCAGAAAACAACTCTTGCTCATAGGAACACAAACTGCATGTGATTCAACGCCATTTAGGACTGGGAAACAAATGCTAGCTTGCCTTACAAGAAACACTCTCTTTTTTTTAGAAAAGAGCACTCTTCTACTCTACTGTGTTTCCTATGGGTTCCAAACACTGAGCATTCTCAGAACAAAAGAACTGTGCTTCCTACACACATGGACCATATCTAGTTCAACTCTGCTTAGGAAACTGAGAAGAATAGTAGCTCCTATTCAGTCCAATACACTGTACATGCTGGGAACAGACGCGAGTGCTGTTGCACTGTGTATGGCATTTGGAGCACAATAGTGTATCTTCTTACCAGAAAACAAATCTTGCTCATAGGACCAAAAACTGCATGTGACTCAAATCCATTTAGGACTGGGAAACAAACTCGAGCTCGACTAACAAGAAACACACTCTGCTTTATAGAAAAGAGCACTCTTCTACTCTACTGTGTTTCCTATAGGGCCAGAACAGTGAGCTTGCTCAGAACATAATAACTGTGCTTCCTAAACACACGGGCCATATCTAGTTCAACTCTGCTTAGGAAACTAACAAGAACAGTAGCTCCTCTTCAGTCCGATACACTGTACTTGCTGGGAACAGACGCGAGTGCTATTTGCACTGTGTATGGCAAAGGGAGCACAATAGTGACTTTCCTTACCAGAAAACAACTTTTGCTCGTAGGTCCAGAAACTGCATGTGATTCAACTCCATTTAGGACTGGGAAACAAACGATAGCTTGCCTTACAAAAAACACACTCTGCTTTTGAGAAAAGAGCACTCTTCTACTCTACTGTGTTTCCTTTTGGGTCCGAACAGTGAGCTTGCTCAGAACAAAAGAACTGTGCTTCCTACACACGGCCATATCTAGTTCAATTCTGCTTAGGAACCTGACAAGAACAGTAGATCCTCTTCAGTCCGATACACTGTAGTTGCTGCGAACAGATGCCAGTGGTATTTGTCCTGTGTATGGCAATGGCAACGCAATAGTGAATCTTCTTACCAGAAAACAACTCTTGCTCGTAGTACCAGAAACTGCATGGGATTCAACTCCATTTAGGACTGCGGAACAAACGCTAGCTCGCCTTACAAGAAACACACTCTGCTTTAGAGAAAAGAGCACTCTTCTACTCTACTGTGTTTCCTATGGGTTCCAAACAGTGAGCTTGCTCAGAACAAAAGAACTGTGCTTCCTACACACACGGATATTATCTAGTTCAACTCTGCTTAGGAAACTGACAAGAACAGTAGCACCTATTCAGTCCAATACACTGTACTTGCTGGGAACAGATGAAGTGCTATTTGCATTGTGTGTGGCAATGGGAGCGCAATGTCACTTTCCTTACCAGAAAACAACTCTTGTTCGTAGGACCAGAAACTGCATGTGATTCAACTCCATTTAGGACTAGGAAACAAACGCTGGCTGGCCTTACAAGAAACACACTCTGGTTGTGAGAAAAGAGCACTCTTCTACTCTACTGTGTTTCCTATGGTGTCTGAACAGTGAGCTTGCTCAGAACAAAAGAACTGTGCTTCCTACACACACGGCCATAACTAGTTCAATTCTGCTTAGGAACCTGACAAGAACAGTAGCTCCTCTTCAGTCCAATACACTGTACTTGCTGGGAACAGACGCCAGTGCTATTTGTCCTGTGTATGACAATGGCAGCACAATAGTGACTATTCTTACCATAAAACAACTCTTGCTCGTAGGACCAGAAACTGCATGTGATTCCACTCCATTTAGGACTGGGAAACAAATGCTAGCTCGCCTTACAAGAAACACACTCTGCTTTAGAGAAAAGAGCACTCTTCTACTCTACTGTGTTTCCTATGGGGTCCAAACAGTGAGCATGCTCAGAACAAAAGAACTGTGCTTCCTACAGACAAGGACCATATGTAGTTCAACTCTGCTTAGGAAACTGACAAGAACAGTAGCTCCTATTCAGTCCAATACACTGTACTTGCTGGGAAAAGACGCGAGTGCTATTTGCCCTCTGTTTGGCAATGGGAGCGCAATAGTGACTTTCCTTACCAGAAAACAACTCTTGCTCGTAGGACCAGAAACTGCATGTGATTCAACTCCATTTAGGACTGGGAAACAAACGATAACTTACCTTACAAAAACACACTCTGCTTTTGAGAAAAGAGCACTCTTCTACTCTACTGTGTTTCGTTTTGGGTCCGAACAGTGAGCTTGCTCAGAACAAAAGAACTGTGCTTCCTACACACACTGCCATATCTAGTTCAATTCTGCTTAGGAACCTGACAAGAACAGTAGATCCTCTTCAGTCCAATACACTGTACTCCTGGGAACAGACGCCAGTACTATTTGTCCTGTGTATGGAAATGGCAGCACAATAGTGACTATTCTTACCATAAAACAACTCTTGCTCGTAGGACAGAAACTGTATGTGATTCCACTCCATTTAGGACTGGGAAACAAACGCTAGCTCGCCTTACAAGAAACACACTATGCTTTAGAGAAAAGAGCAATCTTCTACTCTACTGTGTTTCCTATGGGGTCCAAACAGTGAGCTTGCTCAGAACAAAAGCACTGTGCTTCCTACACACACGGCCATATCTAGTTCAATTCTGCTTAGGAACCTGACAAGAACAGTAGATCCTCTTCAGTCCAATACACTGTATTTGCTGCGAACAGAAGCCAGTGCTATTAGTCCTGTGTATGGCAATGGCAGCACAATAATGACTATTCTTACCATAAAACAACTCTTGCTCGTAGGACAGAAACTGCATGTGATTCCACTCCATTTAGGACTGGGAAACAAACGCTAGCTCGCCTTACAAGAAACACACTCTGCTTTAGAGAAAAGAGCACTCTTCTACTCTACTGTGTTTCCTATGGCGTCGAAACAGTGAGCTTGCTCAGAACAAAAGAACTGTGCTTCCTACACACAAGGACCATATGTAGTTCAACTCTGCTTAGGAAACTGACAAGAACAGTAGCTCCTATTGAGTTCATTACACTGTACTTGCTGGGAAAAGACGCGAGTGCTATTTGCCCTGTGTATGGCAATGGGAGCGCAATAGTGACTTTCCTTACCAGAAAACAACTCTTGTTCGTAGGACCAGAAACTGCATGTGATTCAACTCCATTTAGGACTAGGAAACAAATGCTAGCTCGCCTTACAAGAAACACACTCTGCTTTTGAGAAAAGAGCACTCTTCTACTCTACTGTGTTTCCTATGGGGTCCAAACAGTGAGCTTGCTCAGAACAAAAGAACTGTGCTTCCTACACACGGGCCATATCTAGTTCAACTCTGCTTAGGAAACTGACAAGAACAGTAGCTCCTCTTCAGTCCGATACACTGTACTTGCTGGGAACAGACGCGAGTGCTATTTGCACTGTGTATGGCAATGGGAGCGCAATAGTGACTTTCCTTACCAGAAAAAAACTCTTGCTCGTAGGACCAGAAACTGCATGTGATTCAAATCCGTTTAGGACTGGGAAACAAATGCTAGCTCGCCTTACATGAAACACTCTCTGCTTTTGAGAAAAGAGCACTCTTCTACTCTACTGTGTTTCCTATGGGGTCCAAACAGTGAGCTTGCTCAGAACAAAGAACTGTGCTTCCTTCACACATGGACCATATCTAGTTCAACTCTGCTTAGGAAACTGACAAGAACAGTAGCTCCTCTTCAGTCCGATACACTGTACTGGCTGGGAACAGACGCGAGTGCTATTTGCACTGTGTATGGCAAAGGGAGCACAATAGTGACTTTCCTTACCAGAAAACAACTCTTGCTCGTAGGACCAGAAACTGCATGTGATTCAACTCCACTTAGGACTGGGAAAAAAATGATAGCTTGCCTTACAAAAAACACACTCTGCTTTTGAGAAAAGAGCACTCTTTTACTGTACTGTGTTTCCTATGGGGTCCGAACAGTGAGCTTGCTCAGAACAAAGGAACTGTGCTTCCTACACACATGTCCATATCTAGTTCAATTCTGCTTAGGAACCTGACAAGAACAGTAGATCCTCTTCAGTCCAATACACTGTACTTGCTGCGAACCGACGCCAGTGCTATTTGTCCTGTGTATGGCAATGGCAGCACAATAGTGACTATTCTTACCATAAAACAACTCTTGCTCGTAGGACAGAAACTGCATGTTATTCCACTCCATTTAGGACTGGGAATCAAACGCTAGCTCGCCTTACAAGAAACACACTCTGCTTTAGAGAAAAGAGCACTCTTCTACTCTACTGTGTTTCCTATGGCGTCCAAACAGTGAGCTTGCTCAGAACAAAAGAACTGTGCTTCCTACACACAAGGACCATATGTAGTTCAACTCTGCTTAGGAAACTGACAAGAACAGTAGCTCTTATTCAGTCCAATACACTGTACTTGCTGGGAAAAGACACGAGTGCTATTTGCCCTGTGTATGGCAATGGGAGCGCAATAGTGACTTTCCTTACCAGAAAACAACTCTTGTTCGTAGGACCAGAAACTGCATGTGATTCAACTCCACTTAGGACTAGGAAACAAATGCTAGCTCGCCTTACAAGAAACACACTCTGCTTTTGAGAAAAGAGCACTCTTCTTCTCTACTGTGTTTCCTATAGGTTGCAGAACAGTGAGCTTGCTCAGAACAAAGAACTGTGCTTCCTACACACATGGACCATATCTAGTTCAACTCTGCTTAGGAAACTGACAAGAACAGTAGCTCTTCTTCAGTCCGATACACTGTACTTGCTGGGAACAGACGCGAGTGCTATTTGCACTGTGTATCTCAAAGGGAGCGCAATAGTGACTTTCCTTACCAGAAAACAACTCTTGCTCGTAGGACCAGAAACTTCATGTGATTCAACTCCATTTAGGACTGGGAAACAAATGCTAGCTCGCCTTACAAGAAACACACTCTGCTTCTGAAAAAGAGCACTCTTCTACTCTACTGTGTTTCCTATGGTGTCCAAACAGTGAGCTTGCTCAGAACAAAAGAACTGTGCTTCCTACACACATCGACCATATCTAGTTCAACTCTGCTTAGGAAACTGACAAGAACAGTAGCTCCTATTCAGTCCAATACACTGTACTTGCGGGCAAGATATGCGTGTGCTATTTGGATGTGTATGGCAATTGGAGCACAATAGTGACTCGTCTTACCAGAAAACAACTCTTGCTCGTAGGACAAAAAACTGCATGTGACTCAACTCAATTTAGGTCTCGGAAACAAACGCTAGCTCGCCTTACAAGAAACACACTCTGCTTTAGAGAAAAGAGCAGTCTTCTACTCTACTGTGTTTCCTACGGGGTCCGAACAGTGAGCTTTCTCAGAACAAAAGAACTGTGCTTCCTACACACACAGACATATCTAGTTCAATTCTGCTTAGGAACCTGACAAGAACAGTAGCTCCTCTTCAGTCCAATACACTGTACTTGCTGGGAACATACACGAGTGCTATTTGCACTGTATATGGCATTTGGAGCGCAAGAGTGACTCTTCTTACCAGAAAACAACTCTTGCTCGTAGGACCAAAAACTGTCTGTGACTCAACTACATTTAGGACTGGGAAACAAACGTGAGCTCGCCTTACAAGAAACACACTCTGCTTTAGAGAAAAGAGCACTCTTCTACTCTACTGTGTTTCCTGTAGGGCCAGAACAGTGAGCTTGCTCAGAACAAAAGAACTGTGCTTCCTACAGAGAAGGACCATATGTAGTTCAACTCTGCTTAGGAAACTGACAAGAACAGTAGCTCCTATTCAGTCCAATACACTGTACTTGCTGGGAAAAGACGCGAGTGGTATTTGCCCTGTGTATGGCAATGGGAGCGCAATAGTGACTTTCCTTACCAGAAAACAACTCTTGCTCGTAGGACCAGAAACTGCATGTGATTCAACTCCATTTAGGACTGGGAAACAAACGATAACTTGCCTTACAAAAACACACTCTGCTTTTGAGAAAAGAGCACTCTTCTACTCTACTGTGTTTCGTTTTGGGTCCGAACAGTGAGCTTGCTCAGAACAAAAGAACTGTGCTTCTTACACATACGGACCATATGTAGTTCAACTCTGCTTAGGAAACTGACAAGAACAGTAGCTCCTCTTCAGTCCGATACACTGTACTTGCTGGGAACAGACGCCAGTGCTATTTGCACTGTGTATGGCAATGACAGTGCAATAGTGACTCTCCTTACCAGAAAACAACTCTTGCTCGTAGGACAGAAACTGCATGTGATTCAACTCCATTTAGGACTGGGAAACAAACGATAGCTTGCCTTACAAAAAACACACTCTGCTTTTGAGAAAAGAGCACTCTTCTATTCTACTGTGTTTTCTTTTGGGTCCGAACAGTGAGATTGCTCAGAAAAAAAGAACTGTGCTTCCTACACACACGGCCATATCTAGTTCAATTCTGCTTAGGAACCTGACAAGAACAGTAGATCCTCTTCAGTCCAATACACTGTAGTTGCTGCGAACAGATGCCAGTGGTATTTGTCCTGTGTATGGCAATGGCAGCGCAATAGTGAATCTTCTTACCAGAAAACAACTCTTGCTCGTAGTACCAGAAACTGCATGGGATTCAACTCCATTTAGGACTGCGGAACAAACGTTAGCTCTCCTTACAAGAAACACAATCTGCTTTAGAGAAAAGAGCACTCTTCTACTCTACTGTGTTTCCTATAGGGCCAGAACAGTGAGCTTGCTCAGAACAAAAGAACTGTGCTTCCTACACACAGGCCATATCTAGTTCAACTCTGCTTAGGAAACTGACAAGAACAGTAGCTCCTCTTCAGTCCGATACACTGTACTTGCTGGGAACAGACACGAGTGATATTTGCACTGTGTATGGCAAAGGGAGCGCAAGAGTGACTTTCCTTACCAGAAAACAACTCATGCTAGTAGGACCAGAAACTGCATGTGATTCAACTCCATTTAGGACTGGGAAACAAACGATAGCTTGCCTTACAAAAAACACACTCTGCTTTTGAGAAAAGAGCACACTTCTACTCTACTGTGTTTCCTAAGGGGTCCGAACAGTGAGCTTGCTCAGAACAAAAGAACTGTGCTTCCTATACACATGGCCATATCTAGTTCAATTCTGCTTAGGAATCTGACAAGAACAGTAGATCCTCTTCAGTCCAATACACTGTATTTGCTGCGAACAGACGCCAGTGCTATTTGTCCTGTGCATGGCAATGGCAGCACAATAGTGACTATTCTTACCATAAAACAAATCTTGCTCGTAGGACAGAAACTGCATGTGATTCCACTCCATTTAGGACTGGGAAACAAACGCAAGCTCGCCTTACAAGAAACACACTCTGCTTTAGAGAAAAGAGCACTCTTCTACTCTACTGTGTTTCCTATGGCGTCCAAACAGTGAGCTTGCTCAGAACAAAAGAACTGTGCTTCCTACACACAAGGACCATATGTAGTTCAACTCTGCTTAGGAAACTGACAAGAACAGTAGCTCCTATTGAGTCCAATACACTGTACTTGCTGGGAACAGACACGAGTGCTATTTGCACTGTATATGGTATTTGGAGCGCAAGAGTGACTCTTCTTACCAGAAAACAACTCTTGCTCGTAGGACCAAAAACTGTCTGTGACTCAACTCCATTTAGGACTGGGAAACAAACGTGAGCTCGCCTTACAAGAAACACACTCTGCTTTAGAGAAAAGAGCACTCTTCTACTCTACTGTGTTTCGTTTTGGGTCCGAACAGTGAGCTTGCTCAGAACAAAAGAACTGTGCTTCCTACACACACGGACCATATGTAGTTCAACTCTGCTTAGGAAACTGACAAGAACAGTAGCTCCTCTTCAGTCCGATACACTGTACTTGCTGGGAACAGACGCCAGTGCTATTTGCACTGTGTATGGCAATGACAGTGCAATAGTGACTCTCCTTACCAGAAAACAACTCTTGCTCGTAGGACCAGAAACTGCATGTGATTCAACTCCATTTAGGACTGGGAAACTAACGATAGCTTGCCTTACAAAAAACACACTCTGCTTTTGAGAAAAGAGCACTCTTCTACTCTACTGTGTTTCCTTTTGGGTCCGAACAGTGAGATTGCTCAGAACAAAAGAACTGTGCTTCCTACACACACGGCCATATCTAGTTCAATTCTGCTTAGGAACCTGACAAGAACAGTAGATCCTCTTCAGTCCAATACACTGTAGTTGCTGCGAACAGATGCCAGTGGTATTTGTCCTGTGTATGGCAATGGCAGCGCAATAGTGAATCTTCTTACCAGAAAACAACTCTTGCTCGTAGTACCAGAAACTGAATGGGATTCAACTCCATTTAGGACTGCGGAACAAATGTTAGCTCGCCTTACAAGAAACACACTCTGCTTTAGAGAAAAGAGCACTCTTCTACTGTACTGTGTTTCCTATGTGGTCCAAACAGTGAGCTTGCTCAGAACAAAAGAACTGTGCTTCCTACACACACAGACCATATGTACTTCAACTCTGCTTAGGAAACTGACAAGAACAGTAGCTCCTCTTCAGTCCGATACACTGTTCTTGCTGGGAACAGACACGAGTGCTATTTGCACTGTGTATGGCATTTGGAGCACAAGAGTGACTCTTCTTACCAGAAAACAACTCTTGCTCGTAGGACCAAAAACTGTCTGTGACTCAACTCCATTTAGGACTTGGAAACAAACACTAGCTCGCCTTACAAGAAACACACTCTGCTTTAGAGAAAAGAGCACTCTTCTACTCTACTGTGTTTCCTATAGGGCCAGAACAGTGAGCTTGCTCAGAATAAAGAACTGTGCTTCCTACACACACGGGCCATATCTAGTTCAACTCTGCTTAGGAAACTGAGAAGAACAGTAGCTCCTCTTCAGTCCAATACACTGTACTTGCTGGGAACAGATGCCAGTGCTATTTGCACTGTGTATGGCAATGGGAGCACAATAGTGACTTTCATTACCAGAAAACAACTCTTGCTCGTAGGACCAGAAACTGCATGTGATTCAACTCCAGTTAGGACTGGGAAACAAACGCTAGCTCGCCTTACAAGAAACACACTCTGCTTTAGAGAAAAGAGCACTCTTCTACTGTACTGTGTTTCCTATGTGGTCCAAACAGTGAGCTTGCTCAGAACAAAAGAACTGTGCTTCCTAGACACACGGACCATATGTAGTTCAATTATGCTTAGGAAACTGACAAGAACAGTAGCTCCTATTCAGTCCGATACACTGTACTTCTGGGAACAGACGCGAGTGCTATTTGCACTGTGTATGGCAATGACAGCGCAATAGTGACTCTCCTTACCAGAAAACAACTCTTGCTCATAGGAACACAAACTGCATGTGATTCAACGCCATTTAGGACTGGGAAACAAATGCTAGCTTGCCTTACAAGAAACACTCTCTGCTTTTTAGAAAAGAGCACTCTTCTACTCTACTGTGTTTCCTATGGGTTCCAAACACTGAGCTTTCTCAGAACAAAAGAACTGTGCTTCCTACACACATGGACCATATCTAGTTCAACTCTGCTTAGGAAACTGACAAGAACAGTAGCTCCTATTCAGTCCAATACACTGTACATGCTGGGAACAGACGCGTGTGCTATTTGCACTGTGTATGGCATTTGGAGCACAATAGTGAATCTTCTTACCAGAAAACAAATCTTGCTCATAGGACCAAAAACTGCATGTGACTCAAATCCATTTAGGACTGGGAAACAAACTCGAGCTCGACTAACAAGAAACACACTCTGCTTTATAGAAAAGAGCACTCTTCTACTCTACTGTGTTTCCTATAGGGCCAGAACAGTGAGCTTGCTCAGAACATAATAACTGTGCTTCCTAAACACACGGGCCATATCTAGTTCAACTCTGCTTAGGAAACTGACAAGAACAGTAGCTCCTCTTCAGTCCGATACACTGTACTTGCTGGGAACAGACGCGAGTGCTATTTGCACTGTGTATGGCAAAGGGAGCACAATAGTGACTTTCCTTACGAGAAAACAACTCTTGCTCGTAGTACCAGAAACTGCATGGGATTCAACTCCATTTAGGACTGGGAAACAAACGATAGCTTGCCTTACAAAAAACACACTCTGCTTTTGAGAAAAGAGCACTCTTCTACTCTACTGTGTTTCCTTTTGGGTCCGAACAGTGAGCTTGCTCAGAACAAAAGAACTGTGCTTCCTACACACGGCCATATCTAGTTCAATTCTGCTTAGGAACCTGACAAGAACAGTAGATCCTCTTCAGTCCAATACACTGTAGTTGCTGCGAACAGATGCCAGTGGTATTTGTCCTGTGTATGGCAATGGCAACGCAATAGTGAATCTTCTTACCAGAAAACAACTCTTGCTCGTAGTACCAGAAACTGCATGGGATTCAACTCCATTTAGGACTGCGGAACAAACGCTAGCTCGCCTTACAAGAAACTCGCTCTGCTTTAGAGAAAAGAGCACTCTTCTACTCTACTGTGTTTCCTATGGGTTCCAAACAGTGAGCTTGCTCAGAACAAAAGAACTGTGCTTCCTACACACACGGATATTATCTAGTTCAACTCTGCTTAGGAAACTGACAAGAACAGTAGCACCTATTCAGTCCAAAACACTGTACTTGCTGGGAACAGATGAAGTGCTATTTGCATTGTGTGTGGCAATGGGAGCGCAATGTCACTTTCCTTACCAGAAAACAACTCTTGTTCGTAGGACCAGAAACTGCATGTGATTCAACTCCATTTAGGACTAGGAAACAAACGCTGGCTGGCCTTACAAGAAACACACTCTGGTTGTGAGAAAAGAGCACTCTTCTACTCTACTGTGTTTCCTATGGTGTCTGAACAGTGAGCTTGCTCAGAACAAAAGAACTGTGCTTCCTACACACACGGCCATAACTAGTTCAATTCTGCTTAGGAACCTGACAAGAACAGTAGCTCCTCTTCAGTCCAATACACTGTACTTGCTGGGAACACACGCCAGTGCTATTTGTCCTGTGTATGGCAATGGCAGCACAATAGTGACTATTCATACCATAAAACAACTCTTGCTCGTAGGACCAGAAACTGCATGTGATTCCACTCCATTTAGGACTGGGAAACAAATGCTAGCTCGCCTTACAAGAAACACACTCTGCTTTAGAGAAAAGAGCACTCTTCTACTCTACTGTGTTTCCTATGAGGTCCAAACAGTGAGCATGCTCAGAACAAAAGAACTGTGCTTCCTACAGACAAGGACCATATGTAGTTCAACTCTGCTTAGGAAACTGACAAGAACAGTAGCTCCTATTCAGTCCAATACACTGTACTTGCTGGGAAAAGACGCGAGTGCTATTTGCCCTGTGTATGGCAATGGGAGCGCAAGAGTGACTTTCCTTACCAGAAAACAACTCTTGCTCGTAGGACCAGAAACTGCATGTGATTCAACTCCATTTAGGACTGGGAAACAAACGATAACTTGCCTTACAAAAACACACTCTGCTTTTGAGAAAAGAGCACTCTTCTACTCTACTGTGTTTCGTTTTGGGTCCGAACAGTGAGCTTGCTCAGAACAAAAGAACTGTGCTCCCTACACACACTGCCATATCTAGTTCAATTCTGCTTAGGAACCTGACAAGAACAGTAGATCCTGTTCAGTCCAATACACTGTACTTGCTGGGAACAGACGCCAGTACTATTTGTCCTGTGTATGGAAATGGCAGCACAATAGTGACTATTCTTACCATAAAACAACTCTTGCTCGTAGGACAAAAACTGTATGTGATTCCACTCCATTTAGGACTGGGAAACAAACGCTATCTCGCCTTACAAGAAACACACTATGCTTTAGAGAAAAGAGCACTCTTCTACTATACTGTGTTTCCTATGGGGTCCAAACAGTGAGCTTGCTCAGAACAAAAGCACTGTGCTTCCTACACACACGGCCATATCTAGTTCAATTCTGCTTAGGAACCTGACAAGAACAGTAGATCCTCTTCAGTCCAATACACTGTATTTGCTACGAACAGACGCCAGTGCTATTTGTCCTGTGTATGGCAATGGCAGCACAATAGTGACTATTCTTACCATAAAACAACTCTTGCTCGTAGGACAGAAACTGCATGTGATTCCACTCCATTTAGGACTGGGAAACAAATGTTAGCTCGCCTTACAAGAAACACACTCTGCTTTAGAGAAAAGAGCACTCTTCTACTCTACTGTGTTTCCTATGGCGTCGAAACAGTGAGCTTGCTCAGAACAAAAGAACTGTGCTTCCTACACACAAGGACCATATGTAGTTCAACTCTGCTTAGGAAACTGACAAGAACAGTAGCTCCTATTGAGTTCATTACACTGTACTTGCTGGGAAAAGACGCGAGTGCTATTTGCCCTGTGTATGGCAATGGGAGCGCAATAGTGACTTTCCTTACCAGAAAACAACTCTTGTTCGTAGGTCCAGAAACTGCATGTGATTCAACTCCATTTAGGACTAGGAAACAAATGCTAGCTCGCCTTACAAGAAACACACTCTGCTTTTGAGAAAAGAGCACTCTTCTATCTACTGTGTTTCCTATGGGGTCCAAACAGTGAGCTTGCTCAGAACAAAAGAACTGTGCTTCCTACACACGGGCCATATCTAGTTCAACTTTGCTTAGGAAACTGACAAGAACAGTAGCTCCTCTTCAGTCCGATACACTGTACTTGCTGGGAACAGACGCGAGTGCTATTTGCACTGTGTATGGCAATGGGAGCGCAATAGTGACTTTCCTTACCAGAAAAAAACTCTTGCTCGTAGGACCAGAAACTGCATGTGATTCAACTCCGTTTAGGACTGGGAAACAAATGCTAGCTCGCCTTACATGAAACACTCTCTGCTTTTGAGAAAAGAGCACTCTTCTACTCTACTGTGTTTCCTATGGGGTCCAAACAGTGAGCTTGCTCAGAACAAAGAACTGTGCTTCCTTCACACATGGACCATATCTAGTTCAACTCTGCTTAGGAAACTGACAAGAACAGTAGCTCCTCTTCAGTCCGATACACTATACTTGCTGGGAACAGACGCGAGTGCTATTTGCACTGTGTATGGCAAAGGGAGCACAATAGTGACTTTCCTTACCAGAAAACACCTCTTGCTCGTAGGACCAGAAACTGCATGTGATTCAACTCCACTTAGGACTGGGAAAAAAATGATAGCTTGCCTTACAAAAAACACACTCTGCTTTTGAGAAAAGAGCACTCTTTTACTGTAATGTGTTTCCTATGGGGTCCGAACAGTGAGCTTGCTCAGAACAAAAGAACTGTGCTTCCTACACACACGTCCATATCTAGTTCAATTCTGCTTAGGAACCTGACAAGAACAGTAGATCCTCTTCAGTCCAATACACTGTACTTGCTGCGAACAGACGCCAGTGCTATTTGTCCTGTGTATGGCAATGGCAGCACAATAGTGACTATTCTTACCATAAAACAACTCTTGCTCGTAGGACAGAAACTGCATGTTATTCCACTCCATTTAGGACTGGGAATCAAACGCTAGCTCGCCTTACAAGAAACACACTCTGCTTTAGAGAAAAGAGCACTCTTCTACTCTACTGTGTTTCCTATGGCGTCCAAACAGTGAGCTTGCTCAGAACAAAAGAACTGTGCTTCCTACACACAAGGACCATATGTAGTTCAACTCTGCTTAGGAAACTGACAAGAACAGTAGCTCCTATTCAGTCCAATACACTGTACTTGCTGGGAAAAGACACGAGTGCTATTTGCCCTGTGTATGGCAATGGGAGCACAATAGTGACTTTCCTTACCAGAAAACAACTCTTGTTCGTAGGACCAGAAACTGCATGTGATTCAACTCCATTTAGGACTAGGAAACAAATGCTAGCTCGCCTTACAAGAAACACACTCTGCTTTTGAGAAAAGAGCACTCTTCTACTCTACTGTGTTTCCTATAGGTTGCAGAACAGTGAGCTTGCTCAGAACATAAGAACTGTGCTTTCTACTCACACGGTCCTTATCTAGTTCAACTCTGCTTAGGAAACTGACAAGAACAGTAGCTCCTATTCAGTCCAATACACTGTACTTGCGGGCAAGATATGCGTGTGCTATTTGGACGTGTATGGCAATTGGAGCACAATAGTGACTCGTCTTACCAGAAAACAACTCTTGCTCGTAGGACAAAAAACTGCATGTGACTCAACTCAATTTAGGTCTCGGAAACAAACGCTAGCTCGCCTTACAAGAAACACACTCTGCTTTAGAGAAAAGAGCAGTCTTCTACTCTACTGTGTTTCCTATGGGGTCCGAACAGTGAGCTTTCTCAGAACAAAAGAATTGTTCTTCCTACACACACAGACATATCTAGTTCAATTCTGCTTAGGAACCTGACAAGAACAGTAGCTCCTCTTCAGTCCAATACACTGTACTGCTGGGAACAGACGCCAGTGCTATTTGTCCTGTGTATGACAATGGCAGCGCAATAGTGACTATTCTTATCATAAAACAACTCTTGCTCGTAGTACCAGAAACTGCATGTGATTTAACTCCATTTAAAACTGGGAAACAAACGCTAGCTCGCCTTACAAGAAACACACTCTGCTTTAGAGAAAAGAGCAGTCTTCTACTCTACTGTGTTTCCTATGGGGTCCGAACAGTGAGCTTTCTCAGAACAAAAGAACTGTGCTTCCTACACACACAGACATATCTAGTTCAATTCTGCTTAGGAACCTGACAAGAACAGTAGCTCCTCTTCAGTCCAATACACTGTACTGCTGGGAACAGACGCCAGTGCTATTTGTCCTGTGTATGACAATGGCAGCGCAATAGTGACTATTCTTATCATACAACAACTCTTGATCGTAGTACCAGAAACTGCATGTGATTTAACTCCATTTAAAACTGGGAAACAAACTCTAGCTTGCCTTACAAGAAACACACTCTGCTTTAGAGAAAAGAGCAGTCTTCTACTCTACTGTGTTTCCTATGGGGTCTGAACAGTGAGCTTTCTCAGAACAAAAGAACTGTGCTTCCTACACACACAGACATATCTAGTTCAATTCTGCTTAGGAACCTGACAAGAACAGTAGCTCCTCTTCAGTCCAATACACTGTACTTGCTGGGAACAGACGCCAGTGCTTTTTGCACTGTGTATGGCATTTGGAGCGCAATAGTGACTCTTCTTACCAGAAAACAACTCTTGCTCATAGGAACAAAAACTGTCTGTGACTCAACTCCATTTATGACTGGGAAACAAACGTGAGCTCGCCTTACAAGAAACACACTCTGCTTTATAGAAAAGAGCACTCTTCTACTCTACTGTGTTTCCTATAGGGCCAGAACAGTGAGCTTGCTCAGAACATAATAACTGTGCTTCCTAAACACACGGGCCATATCTAGTTCAACTCTGCTTAGGAAACTGACAAGAACAGTAGCTCCTCTTCAGTCCGATACACTGTACTTGCTGGGAACAGACGCGAGTGCTATTTGCACTGTGTATGGCAGAAGGAGCGCAATAGTGACTTTCCTTACCAGAAAACAACTCTTGCTCGTAGGACCAGAAACTGCATGTGATTCAACTCCATTTATTACTGGGAAACAAACGATAGCTTGCCTTACAAAAAACACACTCTGCTTTTGAGAAAAGAGCACTCTTCTACTCTACTGTGTTTCGTTTTGGGTCCGAACAGTGAGCTTGCTGAGAACAAAAGAACTGTGCTTCCTACACACACGGCCATATCTAGTTCAATTCTGCTTAGGAAACTGACAAGAACAGTAGATCCACTTCAGTCCAATACACTGTAGTTGCTGCGAACAGATGCCAGTGCTATTTGTCCTGTGTATGGCAATGGCAGCGCAATAGTGACTCTCCTTACCAGAAAACAACTCTTGCTCATAGGACCAAAAACTGCATGTGACTCAAATCCATTTAGGACTGGGAAACAAATGCGAGCTCGCCTTACAAGAAACACACTCTGCTTTATAGAAAAGAGCACTCTTCTACTCTACTGTGTTTCCTATAGGGCCAGAACAGTGAGCTTGCTCAGAACATAATAACTGTGCTTCCTAAACACACGGGCCATATCTAGTTCAACTCTGCTTAGGAAACTGACAAGAACAGTAGCTCCTCTTCAGTCCGATACACTGTACTTGCTGGGAACAGACGCGAGTGCTATTTGCACTGTGTATGGCAAAGGGAGCGCAGTAGTGACTTTCCTTACCAGAAAACAACTCTTGCTCGTAGGACAGAAACTGCAAGTGATTCCACTCCATTTAGTACTGGGAAACAAACGCGAGCTCGCCTTACAAGAAACACACTCTGCTTTAGAGAAAAGAGCACAACAGTGACTCGTCTTACCAGAAAACAACTCTTGCTCGTAGGACAAAAAACTGCATGTGACTCAACTCCATTTACGACTATGAAACAAACTCTAGCTCGCCTTACAAGAAACACACTCTGCTTTTGAGAAAAGAGCACTCTTCTACTCTACTGTGTTTCCTATAGGGCCAGAACAGTGAGCCTGCTCAGAAAAAATGAACTGTGCTTCCTAGTCACACGGGCCATATCTAGTTCAACTCTGCTTAGGAAACTGAGAAGAACAGTAGCTCCTCTTCAGTCCAATACACTGTACTTGCTGGGGACAGATGCCAGTGCTATTTGCACTGTGTATGGCAATGGGAGCGCAATAGTGACTTTCCTTAGCAGAAAACAATTCTTGCTTGTAGGACAAGAAACTGCATGTGATTCAACTCCATTTAGGACTGGGAAACAAACGCTAGCTCGCCTTACAAGAAACACACTCTGCTTCAGAGAAAAGAGCACTCTTCTACTCTACTGTGTTTCCTTTGGGGTCCTAACAGTGAGCTTGCTCAGAATAAAAGAACTGTGCTTCCTACATACAAGGACCTTATGTAGTTCAACTCTGCTTAGGAAACTGACAAGAACAGTAGCTCCTCTTCAGTCCGATACACTGTACTTGCTGAAAACAGACACGAGTGCTTTTTGCACTTTGTATGGCAATGACAGCGCAATAGTGACTCTCCTTACCAGAAAACAACTCTTGCTCATAGGAACAAAAACTGCATGTGATTCAACGCCATTTACGACTGGGAAACAAATGCTAGCTCGCCTTACAAGAAACACTCTCTGCTTTTTAGAAAACAGCACTCTTCTACTCTACTGTGTTTCCTATGGGGTCCAAACAGTGAGCTTGTTCAGAACAAAAGAACTGTGCTTCCTACACACATGGACCATATCTAGTTCAACTCTGCTTAGGAAACTGACAAGAACAGCAGTTCCTATTCAGTCCAATACACTGTACATCCTGGGAACAGACGCGAGTGCTATTTGCACTGTGTATGGCCTTTGGAGCACAATAGTGACTCTTATTACCAGAAAACAACTCTTGCTCATAGGACCAAAAACTGCATGTGACTCAAATCCATTTAGGACTGGGAAACAAACTCGAGCTCGCCTTACAAGAAACACACTCTGCTTTATAGAAAAGAGCACTCTTCTACTCTACTGTGTTTCCTATAGGGCCAGAACAGTGAGCTTGCTCAGAACATAATAACTGTGCTTCCTAAACACACGGGCCATATCTAGTTCAACTCTGCTTAGGAAACTGACAAGAACAGTAGCTCCTCTTCAGTCCGATACACTGTACTTGCTGGGAACAGACGGGAGTGCTATTTGCACTGTGTGGCAAAAGGAGCGCAATTGTGACTTTCCTTACCAGAAAACAACTCTTGCTCGTAGGACCATAAACTGCATGTGATTCAACTCCATTTATTACTGGGAAACAAACGATAGCTTGCCTTACAAAAAACACACTCTGCTTTTGAGAAAAGAGCACTCTTCTACTCTACTGTGTTTCGTTTTGGGTCCGAACAGTGAGCTTGCTCAGAACAAAAGAACTGTGCTTCCTACACACAAGGACCATATATAGTTCAACTCTGCTTAGGAAACTGACAAGAACAGTAGCTCCTATTCAGTCCAATACACTGTACTTGCTGGGAAAAGACGCGAGTGCTATTTGCCCTGTGTACGGCAATGGGAGCGCAATAGTGACTTTCCTTACCAGAAAACAAGTCTTGTTCGTAGGACCAGAAACTGCATGTGATTCAACTCCATTTAGGACTAGGAAACAAACGCTAGCTCGCCTTAGAAGAAACACACTCTGCTTTTGAGAAAAGAGCACTCTTCTACTCTACTGTGTTTCCTATAGGGCTAGAACAGTGAGCTTGCTCAGAACATAAGAACTGTGCTTTCTACACACACGGTCCTTATCTAGTTCAACTCTGCTTAGGAAACTGACAAGAACAGTAGCTCCTCTTCAGTCCGATACACTGTACTTGCTGGGAACAGACGCGAGTGCTATTTACACTGTGTATGGCATTTGGAGCGCAATAGTGACTCTTCTTACCAGAAAACAACTCTTGCTCGTAGGACCAAAAACTGTCTGTGACTCAACTCCATTTAGGACTGGGAAACAAACGTGAGCTCGCCTTACAAGAAACACACTCTGCTTTAGAGAAAAGAGCTCTCTTCTACTCTACTGTGTTTCCTATCAGGTCCAAACAGTGAGCTTGCTCAGAACAAAAGAACTGTGCTTCCTACACACATGGACCATATCTAGTTCAACTCTGCTTAGGAAACTGACAAGAACAGTAGCTCCTTTTCAGTCCAATACACTGTACATGCTGGGAACAGACGCGAGTGCTATTTGCACTGTGTATGGCATTTGGAGCACAATAGTGACTCTTCTTACCAGAAAACAACTCTTGCTCATAGGACCAAAAACTGCATGTGACTCAAATCCATTTAGGACTGGGAAACAAACTCGAGCTCGCCTTACAAGAAACACACTCTGCTTTAGAGAAAAGAGCACTCTTCTACTCTACTGTGTTTCCTATAGGGCCAGAACAGTGAGCTTGCTCAGAACATAATAACTGTGCTTCCTAAACACACGGGCCATATCTAGTTCAACTCTGCTTAGGAAACTGACAAGAACAGTAGCTCCTCTTCAGTCCGATACACTGTACTTGCTGGGAACAGACGCGAGTGCTATTTGCACTGTGTATGGCAAAAGGAGCGCAATAGTGACTTTCCTTACCAGAAAACAACTCTTGCTCGTAGGACCAGAAACTGCATGTGATTCAACTCCATTTATTTCTGGGAAACAAACAATAGCTTGCCTTACAAAAAACACACTCTGCTTTTGAGAAAAGAGCACTCTTCTACTCTACTGTGTTTCGTTTTGGGTCCGAACAGTGAGCTTGCTCAGAACAAAAGAACTGTGCTTCCTACACACACGGCCATATCTAGTTCAATTCTGCTTAGGAACCTGAAAAGAACAGTAGATCCTCTTCAGTCCAATACACTGTAGTTGCTGCGAACAGATGCCAGTGCTATTTGTCCTGTGTATGGCACTGGCAGCGCAATAGTGAATCTTCTTACCAGGAAACAGCTCTTGCTCATAGGACCAAAAACTGCATGTGACTCAAATCCATTTAGGACTGGGAAACAAACGTGAGCTCGCCTTACAAGAAACACACTCTGCTTTATAGAAAAGAGCACTCTTCTACTCTACTGTGTTTCCTATAGGGCCAGAACAGTGAGCTTGCTCAGAACATAATAACTGTGCTTCCTAAACACACGGGCCATATCTAGTTGAACTCTGCTTAGGAAACTGACAAGAACAGTAGCTCCTCTTCAGTCCGATACACTGTACTTGCTGGGAACAGACGCGAGTGCTATTTGCACTGTGTATGGCAAATGGAGCGCAGTAGTGACTTTCCTTACCAGAAAACAACTCTTGCTCGTATGACAGAAACTGCATGTGATTCCACTCCATTTAGCACTGGGAAACAAACGCGAGCTAGCCTTACAAGAAACACACTCTGCTTTAGAGAAAAGAGCACTCTTCTACTCTACTGTGATTCCTATAGGGCTAGAACAGTGAGCTTGCTCAGAACATAAGAACTGTGCTTTCTACACACACGGTCCTTATCTAGTTCAACTCTGCTTAGGAAACTGACAAGAACAGTAGCTCCTCTTCAGTCCGATACACTGTACTTGCTGGGAACAGACGCGAGTGCTATTTACACTGTGTATGGCATTTGGAGCGCAATAGTGACTCTTCTTACCAGAAAACAACTCTTGGTCGTAGGAGCAAAAACTGTCTGTGACTCAACTCCATTTAGGACTGGGAAACAAACGTGAGCTCGCCTTACAAGAAACACACTCTGCTTTAGAGAAAAGAGCACTCTTCTACTCTACTGTGTTTCCTATAGGGCCAGAACAGTGAGCTTGCTCAGAACATAATAACTGTGCTTCCTACACACACGGGCCATATCTAGTTCAACTCTGCTTAGGAAACTGACAAGAACAGTAGCTCCTCTTCAGTCTGATACACTGTTCTTGCTGAGAACAGACGCGAGTGCTATTTGAACTGTGAATCACAATTGGAGCACAATAGTGACTGGTCTTACCAGAAAACAACTCTTGCTCGTAGGCCAAAAAACTGCATGTGACTCAACTCCATTTACGACTATGAAACAAACTCTAGCTCGCGTTACAAGAAACACACTCTGCTTTTGAGAAAAGAGCACTCTTCTACTCTACTGTGTTTCCTATAGGGCCAGAACAGTGAGCCTGCTCAGAACAAATGAACTGTGCTTCCTAGTCACACGGGCCATATCTAGTTCAACTCTGCTTAGGAAACTGAGAAGAACAGTAGCTCCTCTTCAGTCCAATACACTGTACTTGCTGGGAACAGATGCCAGTGATATTTGCACTGTGTACGGCAATGGGAGCGCAATAGTGACTTTCCTTACCAGAAAACAACTCTTGCTCATAGGACCAGAAACTGCATGTGATTCAACTCCATTTAGGACTGGGAAACAAACGCTAGCTCGCCTTACAAGAAACACACTCTGCTTTAGAGAAAAGAGCACTCTTCTACTCTACTGTGTTTCCTATGGGGTCCAAACAGTGAGCTTGCTCAGAACAAAAGAACTGTGCTTCCTACATACAAGGACCTTATGTAGTTCAACTCTGCTTAGTAAACTGACAAGAACAGTAGCTCCTCTTCAGTCCGATACACTGTACTTGCTGGGAACAGACGCGAGTGCTATTTGCACTGTGTATGGCAATGACAGCGCAATAGTGACTCTCCTTACCAGAAAACAACTCTTGCTCGTAGGAACACAAACTGCATGTGATTCAACGCCATTTTGGACTGGGAGACAAATGCTAGCTCGCCTTACAAGAAACACTCTCTGCTTTTTAGAAAAGAGCACTCTTCTACTCTACTGTGTTTCCTATGGGGTCCAAACAGTGAGCTATCTCAGAACAAAAGAACTGTGCTTCCTACACACATGGACCATATCTAGTTCAATTCTGCTTAGGAAACTGACAAGAACAGTAGCTCCTATTCAGTCCAATACACTGGACATGCTGGGAACAGACGCCAGTGCTATTTGCACTGTGTATGGCATTTGGAGCACAATAGTGACTCTTCTTACCAGAAAACAACTCTTGCTCATAGGACCAAAAACTGCATGTGACTCAAATCCATTTAGGACTGGGAAACAAACGTGAGCTCGCCTTACAAGAAACACACTCTGCTTTATAGCAAAGAGCACTCTTCTACTCTACTGTGTTTCCTATAGGGCCAGAACAGTGAGCTTGCTCAGAACATAAGAACTGTGCTTCCTAAACACACGGGCCATATCTAGTTCAACTCTGCTTAGGAAACTGACAAGAACAGTAGCTCCTCTTCAGTCCGATACACTGTACTTGCTGGGAACAGACGCGAGTGCTATTTGCACTGTGTATGGCAAAGGGAGCGCAATAGTGACTTTCCTTACCAGAAAACAACTCTTGCTCGTAGGTCCAGAAACTGCATGTGATTCAACTCCATTTAGGATTGGGAAACAAACGATAGCTTGCCTTACAAAAAACACACTCTGCTTTTGAGAAAAGAGCACTCTTCTACTCTACTGTGTTTCGTTTTGGGTCCGAACAGTGAGCTTGCTCAGAACAAAAGAACAGTGCTTCCTACACACACGGCCATATCTAGTTCAATTCTGCTTAGGAACCTGACAAGAACAGTAGATCCTCTTCAGTCCAATACACTGTAGTTGCTGCGAACAGATGCCAGTGCTATTTGTCCTGTGTATGGCAATGGCAGCGCAATAGTGAATCTTCTTACCAGAAAGCAACTCTTGCTCATAGGACCAAAAACTGCATGTGACTCAAATCCATTTAGGACTGGGAAACAAACGCGAGCTCGCCTTACAAGAAACACACTCTGCTTTATAGAAAAGAGCACTCTTCTACTCTACTGTGTTTCCTATAGGGCCAGAACAGTGAGCTTGCTCAGAACATAATAACTGTGCTTCCTAAACACACGGGCCATATCTAGTTCAACTCTGCTTAGGAAACTGACAAGAAGAGTAGCTCCACTTCAGTCCGATACTCTGTACTTGCTGGGAACAGACACGAGTGCTATTTGCACTGTGTATGGCAAAGGGAGTGCAGTAGTGACTTTCCTTACCAGAAAACAACTCTTGCTCATAGGACAGAAACTGCATGTGATTCCAATCCATTTAGGAATGGGAAACAAACGCGAGCTCGCCTTACAAGAAACACACTCTGCTTTAGAGAAAAGAGCACTCTTCTACTCTACTGTGTTTCCTATGGGTTCCAAACAGTGAGCTTGCTCAGAACAAAAGAACTGTGCTTCCTACACACAAGGACCATATGTAGTTCAACTCTGCTTAGGAAACCGACAAGAACAGTAGCTCCTCTTCAGTCTGATACACTGTTCTTGCTGAGAACAGACACGAGTGCTATTTGAACTGTGAATCGCAATTGGAGCACAATAGTGACTCGTCTTACCAGAAAACAACTCTTGCTCGTAGGACCAAAAACTGCATGTGACTCAAATTCATTTAGGACTGGGAAACAAACGATAGCTTGCCTTACAAAAAACACACTCTGCTTTTGAGAAAAGAGCACTCTTCTACTCTACTGTGTTTCGTTTTGGGTCCGAACAGTGAGCTTGCTCAGAACAAAAGAACTGTGCTTCCTACACACACGGCCATATCTAGTTCAATTCTGCTTAGGAACCTGACAAGAACAGTAGATCCACTTCAGTCCAATACACTGTAGTTGCTGCGAACAGATGCCAGTGCTATTTGTCCTGTGTATGGCAATGGCAGCGCAATAGTGAATCTTCTTACCAGAAAACAACTCTTGCTCATAGGACCAAAAACTGCATGTGACTCAAATCCATTTAGGACTGGGAAACAAACGCGAGCTCGCCTTACAAGAAACACACTCTGCTTTATAGAAAAGAGCACTCTTCTACTCTACTGTGTTTCCTATAGGGCCAGAACAGTGAGCTTGCTCAGAACATAATAACTTGCTTCCTAAACACACGGGCCATATCTAGTTCAACTCTGCTTAGGAAACTGACAAGAACAGTAGCTCCTCTTCAGTCCGATACACTGTACTTGCTGGGAACAGACGCGAGTGCTATTTGCACTGTGTATGGCAAAGGGAGTGCAATAGTGACTTTCCTTACCAGAAAACAACTCTTGCTCGTAGGACCAGAAACTGCATGTGATTCAACTCCATTTAGGACTGGGAAACAAACGATAGCTTGCCTTACAAAAAACACACTCTGCTTTTGAGAAAAGAGCACTCTTCTACTCTACTGTGTTTCCTTTTGGGTCCGAACAGTGAGTTTGCTCAGAACAAAAGAACTGTTCTTCCTACACACATGGACCATATCTAGTTCAACTCTGCTTAGGAAACTGACAAGAACAGTAGCTCCTCTTCAGTCCAATACACTGTACATGGTGGGAACAGACGCGAGTGCTATTTGCACTGTGTATGGCAATGAGAGCGCAATAGTGACTTTCCTTACCAGAAAACAACTCTTGCTCGTAGGATCACAAACTGCATGTGATTCAACGCCACTTAGGACTGGGAAACAAATGCTAGCTCGCCTTACAAGAAACACTCTCTGCTTTTTAGAAAAGAGCACTCTTCTACTCTACTGTGTTTCCTATGGGGTCCAAACAGTGAGCTTGCTCAGAACAAAAGAACTGTGCTTCCTACACACATGGACCATATCTAGTTCAACTCTGCTTAGGAAACTGACAAGAACAGTAGCTCCTATTCAGTCCAATACACTGTACATGCAGGGAACAGACGCGAGTGCTATTTGCACTGTGTATGGCATTTGGAGCACAATAGTGACTCTTCTTACCAGAAAACAACTCTTGCTCTTAGGACCAAAAACTGCATGTGACTCAAATCCATTTAGTACTGGGAAACAAACGCGAGCTCGCCTTACAAGAAACACACTCTGCTTTAGAGAAAAGAGCACTCTTCTACTCTACTGTGTTTCCTATGGGGTCCAAACAGTGAGCTTGCTCAGAACAAAAGAACTGTGCTTCTTATGCACACGGATCATATCTAGTTCAACTCTGCTTAGGAAACTGACAAGAACAGTAGCTCCTATTCAGTCCAATACACTGTACTTGCTGAGAACAGATGCGAGTGCTATTTGCACTGTGAATGGCAATTGGAGCACAATAGTGACTCGTCTTACCAGAAAGCAACTCTTGCTCGTAGGACAAAAAACTGCATGTGACTCAACTCCATTTAGGACTGGGAAACAAACTCTAGCTCGCCTTACCAGAAACGCACTCTGCTTTTGAGAAAAGAGCAGTATTCTACTCTAATGTGTTTCCTATAGGGCCAGAACATTGAGCTTGCTCAGAACAAAAGAACTGTGCTTCCAACACACACGGGCAATATCTAGTTCAACTCTGCTTAGGAAACTGAGAAGAACAGTAGCTCCTCTTCAGTCCAATACACTGTACTTGCTGGGAACAGATGCCAGTGCTGTTTATACTGTGTATGGCAATGGGAGAGCAATAGTAACTTTCCTTACCAGAAAACAACTCTTGCTGGTAGGACCAGAAACTGCAGGTGATTCAACTCCACTTAGGACTGGGAAACAAACGCTAGCTCGCCTTACAAGAAACACACTCTGCTTTAGAGAAAAGAGCACTCTTCTACTCTTCTGTGTTTCCTATGGGGTCCAAACAGAGAGCTTGCTCAGAACATAATAAATGTGCTTCCTACACACAAGGACCATATGTAGTTCAACTCTCCTTAGTTAACTGACAAGAACAGTAGCTCCTATTCAGTCCAATACACTGTACTTGCTGGGAAAAGACGCGAGTGCTATTTGCCCTGTGTATGGCAATGGGAGCGCAATAGTGACTTTCCTTACCAGAAAACAACTCTTGTTCGTAGGACTAGAAACTGCATGTGATTCAACTCCATTTAGGACTAGGAAACAAACCCTAGCTTGCCTTACAAGAAACACACTCTGCTTTTCAGAAATGAGCACTCTTCTACTCTACTGTGTTTCCTATTGGGTCCGAACAGTGAGCTTGCTCAGAACAAAAGAACTGTGCTTCCTACACACATGGCCATATCTAGTTCAATTCTGCTTAGGAACCTGACAAGAACAGTAGATCCTCATCAGTCTAATACACTGTACTTGCTGGGAACAGACGCCAGTGCTATTTGTCCTGGGTATGGCAATGGCAGCGCAATAGTGACTATTCTTACCATAAAACAACTCTTGCTCGTAGGACCAGAAACTGCATGTGATTCCACTCCATTTAGGCCTGGGAAACAAACGCTAGCTCGCCTTACAAGAAACACACTCTGCTTTAGAGAAAAGAGCACTCTTCTACTCTACTGTGTTTCCTATAGGGCCAGAACAGTGAGCTTGCTCAGAACATAATAACTGTGCTTCCTACACACAAGGACCATATGTAGTTCAACTCTGCTTAGGAAACTGACAAGAACAGTAGCTCCTATTCAGTCCAATACACTGTACTTGCTGGGAAAAGACGCGAGGGCTATTTGCCCTGTGTATGGCAAAGGGAGCGCAATAGTGACTTTCCTTACCAAAAAACAACTCTTGTTCGTAGGACTAGAAACTGCATGTGATTCAACTCCATTTAGGACTAGGAAACAAACCCTAGCTCGCCTTACAAGAAACACACTCTGCTTTTCAGAAATGAGCACTCTTCTACTCTCCTGTGTTTCCTATGGGGTCCGAACAGTGAGCTTGCTCAGAACAAAAGAACTGTGCTTCCTACACACATGGCCATATCTAGTTCAATTCTGCTTAGGAACCTGACAAGAACAGTAGATCCTCTTCAGTCTAATACACTGTACTTGCTGGGAACAGACGCCAGTGCTATTTGTCCTGTGTATGGCAGTGGCAGCGCAATAGTGACTATTCTTACCATAAAACAACTCTTGCTCGTAGGACCAGAAACTGCATTTGATTCCAGTCATTTAGGCCTAGGAAACAAACGATAGCTTGCCTTACTAGAAACACACTCTGCTTTAGAGAAAAGAGCACTCTTCTACTCTACCGTGTTTTCTATGGGGTCCAAACAGTGAGCTTGCTCAGAACAAAAGAACTGTGCTTCCTACACACATGGACCATATCTAGTTCAACTCTGCTTAGGAAACTGACAAGAACAGTAGCTTCTCTTCAGTCCAATACACTGTACATTCTGGGAACAGACGCGAGTGTTATTTGCACTGTGTATGGCATTTGGAGCACAATAGTGACTCTTCTTACCAGGAAACAACTCTTGCTCGTAGTACCAGAAACTGCATGGGATTCAACTCCATTTAGGACTGTGAAACAAACGCTAGCTCGCCTTACAAGAAAAACACTCTGCTTTAGAGAAAAGAGCACTCATCTACTCAACTGTGTTTCCTATAGGGCCAGTACAGTGAGCTTGCTCAGAACATAAGAACTGTGCTTCCTACACACGGGCCATATCTAGCTCAACTCTGCTTAAGAAACTGACAAGAACAGTAGCTCCTTTTCAGTCCGATACACTGTACTTGCTGGGAACAGACTCGAGTGCTATTTGCACTGTGTATGGCAATGACAGCGCAATAGTGACTCTCCTTACCAGAAAACAACTCTTGCTCGTAGGAACACAAACTGCATGTGATTCAACGCCATTTAGGACTGGGAAACAAATGCTAGCTCGCCTTACAAGAAACACTCTCTGTTTTTTAGAAAAGAGCACTCTTCTACTCTACTGTGTTTCCTATGGGGTCCAAACATGAGCTTGCTCAGAACAAAAGAACTGTGCTTCCTACACACATGGACCATATCTAGTTCAACTCTGCTTAGGAAACTGACAAGAACAGTAGCTACTATTCAGTCCAATACACTGTACATGCTGGGAACAGACGCGAGTGCTATTTGCACTGTGTATGGCATTTGGAGCACAATAGTGACTCTTCTTACCAGAAATCAACTCTTGCTCGTAGGACCAAAAACTGCATGTGACTCAAATCCATTTAGGAATGGGAATCAAATGCGAGTTCGCCTTACAAGAAACACACTCTGCTTTAGAGAAAAGAGCACTCTTCTACTCTACTGTGTTTCCTATAGGGCCAGAACAGTGAGCTTGCTCAGAACATAATAACTGTGCTTCCTAAACACACGGGCCATATCTACTTCAACTTTGCTTAGGAAACTGACAAGAACAGTAGCTCCTCTTCAGTCCGATACACTGTACTTGCTGGGAACAGACGCGAGTGCTATTTGCACTGTGTATGGCAAAGGGAGCGCAATAGTGACTTTCCTTACCAGAAAACAACTCTTGCTCGTAGGACCAGAAACTGCATGTGATTCAACTCCATTTAGGACTGGGAAACAAACGATAGCTTGCCTTACAAAAAACACACTCTGCTTTTGAGAAAAGAGCACTCTTCTACTCTACTGTGTTTCGTTTTGGGTCCGAACAGTGAGCTTGCTCAGAACAAAAGAACTGTGCTTCTTACAAACACGGCCATATCTAGTTCAATTCTGCTTAGGAACCTGACAAGAACAGTAGATCCTCTTCAGTCCAATACACTGTAGTTGCTGCGAACAGATGCCAGTGCTATTTGTCCTGTGTATGGCATTGGCAGCGCAATAGTGAATCTTCTTACCAGGAAACAACTCTTGCTCATAGGACCAAAAACTGCATGTGACTCAAATCCATTTAGGACTGGGAAACAAACGCGAGCTCGCCTTACAAGAAACACACTCTGCTTTATAGAAAAGAGCACTCTTCTATTCTACTGTGTTTCCTATAGGGCCAGAACAGTGAGCTTGCTCAGAACATAATAACTGTGCTTCCTAAACACACGGGCCATATCTAGTTCAACTCTGCTTAGGAAACTGACAAGAGCAGTAGCTCCTCTTCAGTCCAATACACTGTACTTGCTGGGAACAGACGCGAGTGCTATTTGCACTGTGTATGGCAAAGGGAGCGCAGTAGTGACTTTCCTTACCAGAAAACAACTCTTGCTCGTAGGACAGAAACTGCATGTCATTCCACTCCATTTAGGACTGGGAAACAAACGCGAGCTCGCCTTACAAGAAACACACTCTGCTTTAGAGAAAAGAGCACTCTTCTACTCTACTGTGTTTCCTATAGGGCCAGAACAGTGAGCTTGTTCAGAACATAAAAACTGTGCTTCCTAAACACACGGGCCATATCTACTTCAACTTTGCTTAGGAAACTGACAAGAACAGTAGCTCCTCTTCTGTCCGATACACTGTACTTGCTGGGAACAGACGCGAGTGCTATTTGCACTGTGTATGGCAAAGGGAGCGCAATAGTGACTTTCCTTACCAGAAAACAACTCTTGCTCGTAGGACCAGAAACTGCATGTGATTCAACTCCATTTAGGACTGGGAAACAAACGATAGCTTGCCTTACAAAAAACACACTCTGCTTTTGAGAAAAGAGCACTCTTCTACTCTACTGTGTTTCGTTTTGGGTCCGAACAGTGAGCTTGCTCAGAACAAAAGAACTGTGCTTCTTACACACACGGCCATATCTAGTTCAATTCTGCTTAGGAACCTGACAAGAACAGTAGATCCTCTTCAGTCCAATACACTGTAGTTGCTGCGAACAGATGCCAGTGCTATTTGTCCTGTGTATGGCATTGGCAGCGCAATAGTGAATCTTCTTACCAGGAAACAACTCTTGCTCATAGGACCAAAAACTGCATGTGACTCAAATCCATTTAGGACTGGGAAACAAACGCGAGCTCGCCTTACAAGAAACACACTCTGCTTTATAGAAAAGAGCACTCTTCTATTCTACTGTGTTTCCTATAGGGCCAGAACAGTGAGCTTGCTCAGAACATAATAACTGTGCTTCCTAAACACACGGGCCATATCTAGTTCAACTCTGCTTAGGAAACTGACAAGAGCAGTAGCTCCTCTTCAGTCCAATACACTGTACTTGCTGGGAACAGACGCGAGTGCTATTTGCACTGTGTATGGCAAAGGGAGCGCAGTAGTGACTTTCCTTACCAGAAAACAACTCTTGCTCGTAGGACAGAAACTGCATGTGATTCCACTCCATTTAGGACTGGGAAACAAACGCGAGCTCGCCTTACAAGAAACACACTCTGCTTTAGAGAAAAGAGCACTCTTCTACTCTACTGTGTTTCCTATAGGGCCAGAACAGTGAGCTTGCTCAGAACATAATAACTGTGCTTCCTAAACACACGGGCCATATCTACTTCATCTCTGCTTCAAACTGACAAGAACAGTAGCTCCTCTTCTGTCCGATACACTGTACTTGCTGGGAACAGACGCGAGTGCTATTTGCACTGTGTATGGCAAAGGGAGCGCAATAGTGACTTTCCTTACCAGAAAACAACTCTTGCTCATAGGACCAGAAACTGCATGTGATTCAACTCCATTTAGGACTGGGAAACAAACTTATAGCTTGCCTTACAAAAAACACACTCTGCTTTTGAGAAAAGAGCACTCTTCTACTCTGCTGTGTTTCCTATTGGGTCCGAACAGTGAGCTTGCTCAGAACAAAAGAACTGTGCTTCCTACACAGACGGCCATATTTAGTTCAATTCTGCTTATAAATCTGACAAGAACAGTAGATCCTCTTCAGTCCAATACACTGTACTTGCTGGGAACAGACGCCAGTGCTATTTGTCCTGTGTATGGCAATGGCAGCGCAATAGTGAATCTTCTTACCAGAAAACAACTCTTGCTCATAGGACCAAAAACTGCATGTGACTCAAATCCATTTAGGAAAGGGAAACAAACGCTAGCTCGCCTTACAAGAAACACACTCTGCTTTAGAGAAAAGAGCACTCTTCTACTCTACTGTGTTTCCTATGGGGTCCAAACAGTGAGCTTGCTCAGAACAAAAGAACTGTGCTTCCTACACACACGGAACATATGTAGTTCAACTCTGGTTAGGAAACTGACAAGAACAGTAGCTCCTCTTCAGTCCGATACACTGTACTTGCTGGGAACAGACGTGAGTGCTATTTGCACTGTGTATGGCAAAGGGAGCTCAATAGTGACTTTCCTTACCAGAAAACAACTCTTGCTCGTAGGACCAGAAACTGCATGTGATTCCACTCCATTTAGGACTGGGAAACAAACGCGAGCTTGCCTTACAAGAAACACACTCTGCTTTAGAGAAAAGAGCACTCTTCTACTCTACTGTGTCTCCTATGGGGTCCAAACAGTGAGCTTGCTCAGAACAAAAGAACTGTGCTTCCTACACACAAGGACCATATGTAGTTCAACTCTGCTTAGGAAACTGACAAGAACAGTAGCTCCTATTCAGTCCAATACACTGTACTTGCTGGGAAAAGACGCGAGTGCTATTTGCCCTGTGTATGGCAATGGGAGCGCAATAGTGACTTTCCTTAACAGAAAACAACTCTTGTTCGTAGGACCAGAAACTGCATGTGATTCAACTCCATTTAGGACTAGGAAACAAACGCTAGCTCGCCTTAGAAGAAACACACTCTGCTTTTGAGAAAAGAGCACTCTTCTACTCTATTGTGTTTCCTATAGGGCTAGAACAATGAGCTTGCTCAGAACATAAGAACTGTGCTTTCTACACACACGGTCCTTATCTAGTTCAACTCTGCTTAGGAAACTGACAAGAACAGTAGCTCCTCTTCAGTCCGATACACTGTACTTGCTGGGAACAGACGCGAGTGCTATTTGCACTGCGTATGGCTTTTGGAGCGCAATAGTGACTCTTCTTACCAGAAAACAACTCTTGCTCATAGGACCAAAAACTTTCTGTGACTCAACTCCATTTAGGACTGGGAAACAAACGTGAGCTCGCCTTACAAGAAACACACTCTGCTTTAGAGAAAAGAGCACTCTTCTACTCTACTGTGTTTCCTATAGGGCCAGAACAGTGAGCTTGCTCAGAACAAAAGAACTGTGCTTCCTACACACACGGGCCATATCTAGTTCAACTCTGCTTAGGAAACTGACAAGAACAGTAGCTCCTCTTCAGTCTGATACACTGTTCTTGCTGAGAATAGACGCGAGTGCTATTTGAACTGTGAATCGCAATTGGAGCACAATAGTGACTCGTCTTACCAGAAAACAACTCTTGCTCGTAGGACAAAAAACTGCATGTGACTCAACTCCATTTATGACTATGAAACAAACTCTAGCTCGCCTTACAAGAAACAGACTCTGCTTTTGAGAAAAGAGCACTCTTCTACTCTACTGTGTTTTCTATAGGGCCATAACAGTGAGCCTGCTCAGAACAAATGTACTGTGCTTCCTAGTCACACGGGCCATATCTAGTTCAATTCTGCTTAGGAAACTGAGAAGAACAGTTGCTCCTCTTCAGTCCAATACACTGTACTTGCTGGGAACAGATGCCAGTGCTATTTGCACTGTGTATGGCAATGGGAGCGCAATAGTGACTTTCCTTACCAGAAAACAATTCTTGCTCGTAGGACCAGAAACTGCATGTGATTCAACTCCATTTAGGACAGGGAAACAAACTCTAGCTCGCCTTACAAGAAACAGACTCTGCTTTTGAGAAAAGAGCAGTCTTCTACTCTAATGTGTTTCCTATAGGGCCAGAACATTGAGCTTGCTCAGAACAAAAGAACTGTGCTTCCTACACACACGGGCAATATCTAGTTCAACTCTGCTTAGGAAACTGAGAAGAACAGTAGATCCTCTTCATTCCAATACACTGTACTTGCTGGGAACAGACGCGAGTGCTATTTGCACTGTGTATGGCAAAGGGAGTGCAATAGTGACTTTCCTTACCAGAAAACAACTCTTGCTCGTAGGACCAGAAACTGCATGTGATTCAACTCCATTTAGGACTGGGAAACAAACGATAGCTGGCCTTACAAAAAACACACTCTGCTTTTGAGAAAAGAGCACTCTTCTACTCTACTGTGTTTCGTTTTGGGTCCGAACAGTGAGCTTGCTCAGAACAAAAGAACTGTGCTTCCTACACACACGGCCATATCTAGTTCAATTCTGCTTAGGAACCTGACAAGAACAGTAGATCCTCTTCAGTCCAATACACTGTAGTTGCTGCGAACAGATGCCAGTGCTATTTGTCCTGTGTATGGCAATGGCAGCACAATAGTGAATCTTCTTACCAGAAATCAACTCTTGCTCATAGGACCAAAAACTGCATGTGACTCAAATCCATTTAGGACTGGGAAACAAACGCGAGCTCGCCTTAAAAGAAACACACTCTGCTTTATAGAAAAGAGCACTCTTCTACTCTACTGTGTTTCCTATAGGGCCAGAACAGTGAGCTTGCTCAGATCATAATAACTGTGCTTCCTAAACACACGGGCCATATCTAGTTCAACTCTGCTTAGGAAACTGACAAGAACAGTAGCTCCTCTTCAGTCCAATACACTGTACTTGCTGGGAACAGACGCGAGTGCTATTTGCACTGTGTATGTAAATGGGAGCGCAATAGTGACTTTCCTTACCAGAAAACACCTCTTGCTCGTAGGACCAGAAACTGCATGGGATTCAACTCCATTTCTGACTGGGAAACAAACGTGAGCTCGCCTTACAAGAAACACACTCTGCTTTAGAGAAAAGAGCACTCTTCTACTCTACTGTGTTTCCTATGGGGTCCAAACAGTGTGCTTGCTCAGAACAAAAGAACTGTGCTTCCTACACACAAGGACCTTATGTAGTTCAACTCTGCTTAGGAACCTGATAAGAACAGTAGCTCCTCTTCAGTCCGATACACTGTACTTGCTGGGAACAGACGCGAGTGCTATTTGCACTGTGTATGGCAAAGGGAGCGCAGTAGTGACTTTCCTTACCAGAAAACAACTCTTGCTCGTAGGACAGAAACTGCATGTGATTCCACTCCATTTAGGACTGGGAAACAAACGCTAGCTCGCCTTACAAGAAACACACTCTGCTTTAGAGAAAAGAGCACTCTTCTACTCTACTGTGTTTCCTATGGGGTCCAAACAGTGAGCTTGCTCAGAACAAAAGAACTGTGCTTCCTACACACAAGGACCATATGTAGTTCAACTCTGCTTAGGAAACTGACAAGAACAGTAGCTCCTATTCAGTCCAATACACTGTACTTGCTGGGAAAAGACGCGAGTGCTATTTGCCTTGTGTATTGCAATGGGAGCACAATAGTGACTTTCCTTACCAGAAAAAAACTCTTGTTCGTAGGTCCAGAAACTGAATGTGATTCAACTCCATTTAGGACTAGGAAACAAAAGCTAGCTCGCCTTAGAAGAAACACACTCTGCTTTTGAGAAAAGAGCACTCTTCTACTCTACTGTGTTTCCTATTGTGCTAGAACAGTGAGCTTACTCTGAACATAAGAACTGTGCTTTCTACACACACGGGCCATATCTAGTTCAACTCTGCTTAGGAAACTGACAAGAACAGTAGCTCCTCTTCAATCCGATACACTGTACTTGCTGGGAACAGACGCGAGTGCTATTTGCACTGTGTATGGCATTTGGAGCGCAATAGTGACTCTTCTTACCAGAAAACAACTCTTGCTCGTAGGACCAAAAACTGTCTGTGACTCAACTCCATTTAGGACTGGGAAACAAACGCGAGCTCGCCTTACAAGAAACACACTCTGCTTTAGAGAAAAGAGCACTCTTCTACTCTACTGTGTTTCCTATATGGCCAGAACAGTGAGCTTGCTCAGAACAAAAGAACTGTGCTTCCTACACACATGGGCCATATCTAGTTCAACTCTGCTTAGGAAACTGACAAGAACAGTAGCTCCTCTTCAGTCCGATACACTGTACTTGCTGAGAACAGATGCGAGTGCTATTTGCACTGTGAATGGCAATTGGAGCACAATAGTGACTCGTCTTACCAGAAAACAACTCTTGCTCGTAGGACAAAAAACTGCATGTGACTCAACTCCATTTAGGACTGGGAAAGACACTCTAGCTCGCCTTACAAGAAACACACTCTGCTTTTGAGAAAAGAGCAGTCTTCTACTCTAATGTGTTTCCTATAGGGCCAGAACATTGAGCTTGCTCAGAACAAAAGAACTGTGCTTCCTACACACACGGGCAATATCTAGTTCAACTCTGCTTAGGAAACTGAGAAGAACAGTAGATCCTCTTCATTCCAATACACTGTACTTGCTGGGAACAGATGCCAGTGCTATTTGTACTGTGTATGGCAATGGTAGCGCAATAGTAACTTTCCTTACCAGAAAACAACTCTTGCTCGTTGGACCAGAAACTGCATGTGATTCAACTCCATTTAGGACTGGGAAACAAACGCTAGCTCGCCTTACAAGAAACACACTCTGCTTTAGAGAAAAGAGCACTCTTCTACTCTACTGTGTTTCCTATGGGGTCCAAACAGTTAGCTTGATCAGAACAAAAGAACTGTGCTTCCTACACACACGGATCATATCTAGTTCAACTCTGCTTAGGAAACTGACAAGAACAGTAGCTCCTATTCAGTCCAATACACTGTACTTGCTGGGAACAGATGCGAGTGCTATTTGCACTGTGTATGGCATTTGGAGCACAATAGTGACTCTTCTTACCAGAAAACAACTGTTGCTCGTAGGACCAAAAACTGCATGTGACTCAACTCCATTCATGACTGGGAAACAAACGCGAGCTCGCCTTACAAGAAACACACTCTGCTTTAGAGAAAAGAGCACTCTTCTACTCTACTGTGTTTCCTATAGGGCCAGAACAGTGAGCTTGCTCAGAACATAATAACTGTGCTTCCTACACACAAGGACCATATGTAGTTCAACTCTCCTTAGTTAACTGACAAGAACATTAGCTCCTATTCAGTCCAATACACTGTACTTGCTGGGAAAAGACGCGAGTGCTATTTGCCCTGTGTATGGCAATGGGAGCGCAATAGTGACTTTCCTTACCAGAAAACAACTCTTGTTCGTAGGACTAGAAACTGCATGTGATTCAACTCCATTTAGGACTAGGAAACAAACCCTAGCTTGCCTTACAATAAACACACTCGGCTTTTCAGAAATGAGCACTCTTCTACTCTACTGTGTTTCCTATTGGGTCCGAACAGTGAGCTTGCTCAGAACAAAAGAACTGTGCTTCCTACACACATGGCCATATCTAGTTCAATTCTGCTTAGGAACCTGACAAGAACAGTAGATCCTCTTCAGTCTATACACTGTACTTGCTGGGAACAGACGCCAGTGCTATTTGTCCTGTGTATGGCAATGGCAGCGCAATAGTGACTATTCTTACCATAAAACAACTCTTGCTCGTAGGACCAGAAACTGCATGTGATTCCACTCCATTTAGGCCTGGGAAACTAATGCCAGCTCGCCTTACAAGAAACACACTCTGCTTTAGAGAAAAGAGCACTCTTCTACTCTACTGTGTTTCCTGTAGGGCCAGAACAGTGAGCTTGCTCAGAACATAATAACTGTGCTTCCTAAACACACGGGCCATATCTAGTTCAACTCTGCTTAGGAAACTGACAAGAGCAGTAGCTCCTCTTCAGTCCAATACACTGTACTTGCTAGGAACAGATGCCAGTGCTGTTTGTAATGTGTATGGCAATGGGAGCGCAATAGTAACTTTCCTTACCAGAAAACAACTCTTGCTCGTAGGACCAGAAACTGCAGGTGATTAAACTCCACTTAGGACTGGGAAACAAACGCTAGCTCGCCTTACAAGAAACACACTCTGCTTTAGAGAAAAGAGCACTCTTCTACTCTTCTGTGTTTCCTATGGGGTCCAAACAGAGAGCTTGCTCAGAACATAATAACTGTGCTTCCTACACACAAGGACCATATGTAGTTCAACTCTCCTTAGTTAACTGACAAGAACAGTAGCTCCTATTCAGTCCAATACACTGTACTTCCTGGGAAAAGACGCGAGTGCTATTTGCCCTGTGTATGGCAATGGGAGCGCAATAGTGACTTTCCTTACCAGAAAACAACTCTTGCTCATAGGACAGAAACTGCAAGTGATTCCACTCCATTTAGTACTGGAAAACAAACGCGAGCTCGCCTTACAAGAAACACACTCTGCTTTAGAGAAAAGAGCACTCTTCTACTCTACTGTGTTTCCTATGGGGTCCAAACAGTGAGCTTGCTCAGAACAAAAGAACTGTGCTTCGTAAACACAAGGACCATATGTAGTTCAACTCTGCTTAGTTAACTGACAAGAACAGTAGCTCCTATTCAGTCCAATACACTGTACTTGCTGGGAAAAGACGCGAGTGCTATTTGCCCTGTGTATGGCAATGGGAGCGCAATAGTGACTCTCCTTACCAGAAAACAACTCTTGCTCGTAGGAACACAAACTGCATGTGATTCAACGCCATTTAGGACTGGGAAACAAATGCTAGCTCGCCTTACAAGAAACACTCTCTGCTTTTTAGAAAAGAGCAGTCTTCTACTCTACTGTGTTTCCTATGGGGTCCAAACAGTGAGCTTGCTCAGAACAAAAGAACTGTGCTTCCTACACACATGGACCATATCTAGTTCAACTCTGCTTAGGAAACTGACAAGAACAGTAGCTCCTATTCAGTCCAATACACTGTACATGCTGGGAACAGACGCGAGTGCTATTTGCACTGTGTATGGCATTTGGAGCACAATAGTGACTCTTCTTACCAGAAAACAACTCTTGCTCATAGGACCAAAAACTGCATGGGACTCAAATCCATTTAGGACTGGGAAACAAACGTGAGCTCGCCTTACAAGAAACACACTCTGCTTTTGAGAAAAGAGCACTCTTCTAATCTACTGTGTTTCCTTTTGGGTCCGAACAGTGAGCTTGCTCAGAACAATAGAACTGTGCTTCCTACACACACGGCCATATCTAGTTCAATTCTGCTTAGGAACCTGACAAGAACAGTAGATCCTCTTCAATCCAATACACTGTAGTTGCTGCGAACAGATGCCAGTGCTATTTGTCCTGTGTATGGCAATGGCAGCGCAATAGTGAATCTTCTTACCAGAAACAACTCTTGCTCATAGGACCAAAAACTGCATGTGACTCAAATCCATTTAGGACTGGGAAACAAACGCTAGCTCGCCTTACAAGAAACACACTCTGCTTTAGAGAAAAGAGCACTCTTCTACTCTACTGTGTTTCCTATGGGGTCCAAACAGTGAGCTTGCTCAGAACAAAAGAACTGTGCTTCCTACACACACGGAACATATGTAGTTCAACTCTGCTTAGGAAACTGACAAGAACAGTAGCTCCTCTTCAGTCCGATACACTGTACTTGCTGGGAACAGACGCCAGTGCTATTTGCACTGTGTATGGCAATGGGAGCGCAATAGTGACTCTCCTTACCAGAAAACAACTCTTGCTCGTAGGACCAGAAACTGCATGTGATTCAACTCCATTTAGGACTGGGAAACAAACGATAGCTTGCCTTACAAAAAACACACTCTGCTTTTGAGAAAAGAGCACTCTTCTACTCTACTGTGTTTCGTTTTGGGTCCGAACAGTGAGCTTGCTCAGAACAAAAGAACTGTGCTTCCTACACACACGGCCATATCTAGTTCAATTCTGCTTAGGAACCTGACAAGAACAGTAGATCCTCTTCAGTCCAATACACTGTAGTTGCTGCGAACAGATGCCAGTGCTATTTGTCCTGTGTATGGCAATGGCAGCGCAATAGTGAATCTTCTTACCAGAAAACAACTCTTGCTCATAGGACCAAAAACTGCATGTGACTCAAATCCATTTAGGACTGGGAAACAAACGCGAGCTCGCCTTGCAAGAAACACACTCTGACTTATAGAAAAGAGCACTCTTCTACTCTACTGTGTTTCCTATAGGGCCAGAACAGTGAGCTTGCTCAGAACATAATAACTGTGCTTCCTAAACACACGGGCCATATCTAGTTCAACTCTGCTTAGGAAACTGACAAGAGAAGTAGCTCCTCTTCAGTCCAATACACTGTACTTGCTGGGAACAGACGCGAGTGCTATTTGCACTGTGTATGGCATTTGGAGCTCAATAGTGACTCTTCTTACCGGAAAACAACTCTTGCTCGTAGGACCAGAAACTGCATGTTATTCAACTCCATTTAGGACTGGGAAACAAACGATAGCTTGCATTACAAAAAACGCACTCTGCTTTTGAGAAAAGAGCACTCTTCTACTCTACTGTGTTTCCTATAAGTTGCAGAACAGTGAGCTTGCTCAGAACATAAGAACTGTGCTTTCTACACACACGGTCCTTATCTAGTTCAACTCTGCTTAGGAAACTGACAAGAACATTAGCTCCTCTTCAGTCCGATACACTGTACTTGCTGGGAACAGACGCGAGTGCTATTTGCACTGTGTATGGCATTTGGAGCGCAATAGTGACTCTTCTTACCAGAAAACAACTCTTGCTCGTAGGACCAAAAACTGTCTGTGACTCAACTCCATTTAGGACTGGGAAAAAAACGTGAGCTCGCCTTACAAGAAACACACTCTGCTTTAGAGAAAAGAGCACTCTTCTACTCTACTGTGTTTCCTATAGGGCCAGAACAGTGAGCTTGCTCAAAACAAAAGAACTGTGCTTCCTACACACACGGACCATATCTAGTTCAACTCTGCTTAAGAAACTGACAAGAACAGTAGCTCCTCTTCAGTCTGATACACTGTTCTTGCTGAGAACAGACGCGAGTGCTATTTGAACTGTGAATCACAATTGGAGCACAATAGTGACTCGTCTTACCAGAAAACAACTCTTGCTCGTAGGACAAAAAACTGCATGTGACTCAACTCCATTTACGACTATGAAACAAACTCTAGCTCGCCTTACAAGAAACACACTCTGCTTTTGAGAAAAGAGCACTCTTCTACTCTACTGTGTTTCCTATAGGGCCAGAACAGTGAGCCTGCTCAGAAAAAATGAACTGTGCTTCCTAGTCACACGGGCCATATCTAGTTCAACTCTGCTTAGGAAACTGAGAAGAACAGTAGCTCCTCTTCAGTCTAATACACTGTACTTGCTGGGGACAGATGCCAGTGCTATTTGCACTGTGTATGGCAATGGGAGCGCAATAGTGACTTTCCTTAGCAGAAAACAATTCTTGCTCGTAGGACTAGAAACTGCATGTGATTCAACTCCATTTAGGACTGGGAAACAAACGCTAGCTCGCCTTACAAGAAACACACTCTGCTTCAGAGAAAAGAGCACTCTTCTACTCTACTGTGTTTCCTTTGGGGTCCAAACAGTGAGCTTGCTCAGAATAAAAGAACTGTGCTTCCTACATACAAGGACCTTATGTAGTTCAACTCTGCTTAGGAAACTGACAAGAACAGTAGCTCCTCTTCAGTCCGATACACTGTACTTGCTGAAAACAGACTCGAGTGCTTTTTGCACTTTGTATGGCAATGACAGCGCAATAGTGACTCTCCTTACCAGAAAACAACTCTTGCTCGTAGGAACACAAACTGCATGTGATTCAACGCCATTTACGACTGGGAAAGAAATGCTAGCTCGCCTTACAAGAAACACTCTCTGCTTTTTAGAAAAGAGCACTCTTCTACTCTACTGTGTTTCCTATGGGGTCCAAACAGTGAGCTTGCTCAGAACAAAAGAACTGTGCTTCCTACACACATGGACCATATCTAGTTCAACTCTGCTTAGGAAACTGACAAGAACAGCAGCTCCTATTCAGTCCAATACACTGTACATCATGGGAACAGACGCGAGTGCTATTTGCACTGTGTATGGCATTTGGAGCACAATAGTGACTCTTCTTACCAGAAAACAACTCTTGCTCATAGGACCAAAAACTGCATGTGACTCAAATCCATTTAGGACTGGGAAACAAACGTGAGCTCGCCTTACAAGAAACACACTCTGCTTTATAGAAAAGAGCACTCTTCTACTCTACTGTGTTTCCTATAGGGCCAGAACAGTGAGCTTGCTCAGAACATAATAACTGTGCTTCCTAAACACACGGGCCATATCTAGTTCAACTCTGCTTAGGAAACTGACAAGAACAGTAGCTCCTCTTCAGTCCGATACACTGTACTTGCTGGGAACAGACGCGAGTGCTATTTGCACTGTGTATGGCAAAAGGAGCGCAATAGTGACTTTCCTTACCAGAAAACAACTCTTGCTCGTAGGACCATAAACTGCATGTGATTCAACTCCATTTAGGACTGGGAAACAAACGATAGCTTGCCTTACAAAAAACACACTCTGCTTTTGAGAAAAGAGCACTCTTCTACTCTACTGTGTTTCGTTTTGGGTCCGAACAGTGAGCTTGCTCAGAACAAAAGAACTGTGCTTCCTACACACAAGGACCATATATAGTTCAACTCTGCTTAGGAAACTGACAAGAACAGTAGCTCCTATTCAGTCCAATACACTGTACTTGCTGGGAAAAGACGCGAGTGCTATTTGCCCTGTGTACGGCAATGGGAGCGCAATAGTGCCTTTCCTTACCAGAAAACAACTCTTGTTCGTAGGACCAGAAACTGCATGTGATTCAACTCCATTTAGGACTAGGAAACAAACGCTAGCTCGCCTTAGAAGAAACACACTCTGCTTTTGAGAAAAGAGCACTCTTCTACTCTACTGTATTTCCTATAGGGCTAGAACAGTGAGCTTGCTCAGAACATAAGAACTGTGCTTTCTACACACACGGTCCTTATCTAGTTCAACTCTGCTTAGGAAACTGACAAGAACAGTAGCTCCTCTTCAGTTCGGTACACTGTACTTGCTGGGAACAGACGCGAGTGCTATTTACACTGTGTATGGCATTTGGAGCGCAATAGTGACTCTTCTTACCAGAAAACAACTCTTGCTCGTAGGACCAAAAACTCTCTGTGACTCAACTCCATTTAGGACTGGGAAACAAACGTGAGCTCGCCTTACAAGAAACACACTCTGCTTTAGAGAAAAGAGCACTCTTCTATTCTACTGTGTTTCCTATGGGGTCCAAACAGTGAGCTTGCTCAGAACAAAAGAACTGTGCTTCCTACACACATGGACCATATCTAGTTCAACTCTGCTTAGGAAACTGACAAGAACAGTAGCTCCTATTCAGTCCAATACACTGTACATGCTGGGAACAGACGCGAGTGCTATTTGCACTGTGTATGGCATTTGGAGCACAATAGTGACTCTTCTTACCAGAAAACAACTCTTGCTCATAGGACCAAAAACTGCATGTGACTCAAATCCATTTAGGACTGGGAAACAAACTCGAGCTCGCCTTACAAGAAACACACTCTGCTTTAGAGAAAAGAGCACTCTTCTACTCTACTGTGTTTCCTATAGGGCCAGAACAGTGAGCTTGCTCAGAACATAATAACTGTGCTTCCTAAACACACGGGCCATATCTAGTTGAACTCTGCTTAGGAAACTGACAAGAACAGTACCTCCTCTTCAGTCCGATACACAGTACTTGCTGGGAACAGACGCGAGTGCTATTTGCACTGTGTATGGCAAAGGGAGCGCAGTAGTGACTTTCCTTACCAGAAAACAACTCTTGCTCGTATGACAGAAACTGCATGTGATTCCACTCCATTTAGCACTGGGAAACAAACGCGAGCTCGCCTTACAAGAAACACACTCTGCTTTAGAGAAAAGAGCACTCTTCTACTCTACTGTGTTTCCTATAGGGCTAGAACAGTGAGCTTGCTCAGAACATAAGAACTGTGCTTTCTACACACACGGTCCTTATCTAGTTCAACTCTGCTTAGGAAACTGACAAGAACAGTAGCGCCTCTTCAGTCCGATACACTGTACTTGCTGGTAACAGACGCGAGTGCTATTTGCACTGTGTATGGCAATGACAGCGCAATAGTGACTCTCCTTACCAGAAAACAACTCTTGCTCGTAGGAACACAAACTGCATATGATTCAACGCCATTTTGGACTGGGAAACAAATGCTAGCTCGCCTTACAAGAAACACTCTCTGCTTTTTAGAAAAGAGCACTCTTCTACTCTACTGTGTTTCCTATGGGGTCCAAACAGTGAGCTTGCTCAGAACAAAAGAACTGTGCTTCCTACACACATGGACCATATCTAGTTCAATTCTGCTTAGGAAACTGACAAGAACAGTAGCTCCTATTCAGTCCGATACACTGTACTTGCTGGGAACAGACGCGAGTGCTATTTGCACTGTGTATGGCAAAGGGAGCGCAGTAGTGACTTTCCTTACCAGAAAACAACTCTTGCTCGTAGGACAGAAACTGCATGTGATTCCACTCCATTTAGGACTGGGAAACAAACGCTAGCTCGCCTTACAAGAAACACACTCTGCTTTAGAGAAAAGAGCACTCTTCTACTCTACTGTGTTTCCTATGGGGTCCAAACAGTGAGCTTGCTCAGAACAAAAGAACTGTGCTTCCTACACACAAGGACCATATGTAGTTCAACTCTGCTTAGGAAACTGACAAGAACAGTAGCTCCTATTCAGTCCAATACACTGTACTTGCTGGGAAAAGACGCGAGTGCTATTTGCCTTGTGTATTGCAATGGGAGCACAATAGTGACTTTCCTTACCAGAAAAAAACTCTTGTTCGTAGATCCAGAAACTGAATGTGATTCAACTCCATTTAGGACTAGGAAACAAACGCTAGCTCGCCTTAGAAGAAACACACTCTGCTTTTGAGAAAAGAGCACTCTTCTACTCTACTGTGTTTCCTATTGTGCTAGAACAGTGAGCTTACTCTGAACATAAGAACTGTGCTTTCTACACACACGGGCCATATCTAGTTCAACTCTGCTTAGGAAACTGACAAGAACAGTAGCTCCTCTTCAATCCGATACACTGTACTTGCTGGGAACAGACGCGAGTGCTATTTGCACTGTGTATGGCATTTGGAGCGCAATAGTGACTCTTCTTACCAGAAAACAACTCTTGCTCGTAGGACCAAAAACTGTCTGTGACTCAACTCCATTTAGGACTGGGAAACAAACGCGAGCTCGCCTTACAAGAAACACACTCTGCTTTAGAGAAAAGAGCACTCTTCTACTCTACTGTGTTTCCTATATGGCCAGATAAGTGAGCTTGCTCAGAACAAAAGAACTGTGCTTCCTACACACATGGGCCATATCTAGTTCAACTCTGCTTAGGAAACTGACAAGAACAGTAGCTCCTCTTCAGTCCGATAAACTGTACTTGCTGAGAACAGATGCGAGTGCTATTTGCACTGTGAATGGCAATTGGAGCACAATAGTGACTCGTCTTACCAGAAAACAACTCTTGCTCGTAGGACAAAAAACTGCATGTGACTCAACTCCATTTAGGACTGGGAGAGAAACTCTAGCTCGCCTTACAAGAAACACACTCTGCTTTTGAGAAAAGAGCAGTCTTCTACTCTAATGTGTTTCCTATAGGGCCAGAACATTGAGCTTGCTCAGAACAAAAGAACTGTGCTTCCTACACACACGGGCAATATCTAGTTCAACTCTGCTTAGGAAACTGAGAAGAACAGTAGATCCTCTTCATTCCAATACACTGTACTTGCTGGGAACAGATGCCAGTGCTATTTGTACTGTGTATGGCAATGGTAGCGCAATAGTAACTTTCCTTACCAGAAAACAACTCTTGCTCGTAGGACCAGAAACTGCATGTGATTCAACTCCATTTAGGACTGGGAAACAAACGCGAGCTCGCCTTACAAGAAACACACTCTGCTTTAGAGAAAAGAGCACTCTTCTACTCTACTGTGTTTCCTATATGGCCAGATAAGTGAGCTTGCTCAGAACAAAAGAACTGTGCTTCCTACACACATGGGCCATATCTAGTTCAACTCTGCTTAGGAAACTGACAAGAACAGTAGCTCCTCTTCAGTCCGATAAACTGTACTTGCTGAGAACAGATGCGAGTGCTATTTGCACTGTGAATGGCAATTGGAGCACAATAGTGACTCGTCTTACCAGAAAACAACTCTTGCTCGTAGGACAAAAAACTGCATGTGACTCAACTCCATTTAGGACTGGGAAAGAAACTCTAGCTCGCCTTACAAGAAACACACTCTGCTTTTGAGAAAAGAGCAGTCTTCTACTCTAATGTGTTTCCTATAGGGCCAGAACATTGAGCTTGCTCAGAACAAAAGAACTGTGCTTCCTACACACACGGGCAATATCTAGTTCAACTCTGCTTAGGAAACTGAGAAGAACAGTAGATCCTCTTCATTCCAATACACTGTACTTGCTGGGAACAGATGCCAGTGCTATTTGTACTGTGTATGGCAATGGTAGCGCAATAGTAACTTTCCTTACCAGAAAACAACTCTTGCTCGTAGGACCAGAAACTGCATGTGATTCAACTCCATTTAGGACTGGGAAACAAACGCGAGCTCGCCTTACAAGAAACACACTCTGCTTTAGAGAAAAGAGCACTCTTCTACTCTACTGTGTTTCCAATATGGCCAGATAAGTGAGCTTGCTCAGAACATAATAACTGTGCTTCCTACACACAAGGACCATATGTAGTTCAACTCTCCTTAGTTAACTGACAAGAACATTAGCTCCTATTCAGTCCAATACACTGTACTTGCTGGGAAAAGACGCGAGTGCTATTTGCCCTGTGTATGGCAATGGGAGCGCAATAGTGACTTTCCTTACCAGAAAACAACTCTTGTTCGTAGGACTAGAAACTGCATGTGATTCAACTCCATTTAGGACTAGGAAACAAACCCTAGCTTGCCTTACAATAAACACACTCGGCTTTTCAGAAATGAGCACTCTTCTACTCTACTGTGTTTCCTATTGGGTCCGAACAGTGAGCTTGCTCAGAACAAAAGAACTGTGCTTCCTACACACATGGCCATATCTAGTTCAATTCTGCTTAGGAACCTGACAAGAACAGTAGATCCTCTTCAGTCTATACACTTTACTTGCTGGGAACAGACGCCAGTGCTATTTGTCCTGTGTATGGCAATGGCAGCGCAATAGTGACTATTCTTACCATAAAACAACTCTTGCTCGTAGGACCAGAAACTGCATGTGATTCCACTCCATTTAGGCCTGGGAAACTAATGCCAGCTCGCCTTACAAGAAACACACTCTGCTTTAGAGAAAAGAGCACTCTTCTACTCTACTGTGTTTCCTGTAGGGCCAGAACAGTGAGCTTGCTCAGAACATAATAACTGTGCTTCCTAAACACACGGGCCATATCTAGTTCAACTCTGCTTAGGAAACTGACAAGAGCAGTAGCTCCTCTTCAGTCCAATACACTGTACTTGCTGGGAACAGATGCCAGTGCTGTTTGTACTGTGTATGGCAATGGGAGCGCAATAGTAACTTTCCTTACCAGAAAACAACTCTTGCTCGTAGGACCAGAAACTGCAGGTGATTAAACTCCACTTAGGACTGGGAAACAAACGCTAGCTCGCCTTACAAGAAACACACTCTGCTTTAGAGAAAAGAGCACTCTTCTACTCTTCTGTGTTTCCTATGGGGTCCAAACAGAGAGCTTGCTCAGAACATAATAACTGTGCTTCCTACACACAAGGACCATATGTAGTTCAACTCTCCTTAGTTAACTGACAAGAACAGTAGCTCCTATTCAGTCCAATACACTTTACTTGCTGGGAAAAGACGCGAGTGCTATTTGCCCTGTGTATGGCAATGGGAGCGCAATAGTGACTTTCCTTACCAGAAAACAACTCTTGCTCGTAGGACAGAAACTGCAAGTGATTCCACTCCATTTAGTACTGGGAAACAAACGCGAGCTCGCCTTACAAGAAACACACTCTGCTTTAGAGAAAAGAGCACTCTTCTACTCTACTGTGTTTCCTATGGGGTCCAAACAGTGAGCTTGCTCAGAACAAAAGAACTGTGCTTCCTAAACACAAGGACCATATGTAGTTCAACTCTGCTTAGTTAACTGACAAGAACAGTAGCTCCTATTCAGTCCAATACACTGTACTTGCTGGGAAAAGACGCGAGTGCTATTTGCCCTGTGTATGGCAATGGGAGCGCAATAGTGACTCTCCTTACCAGAAAACAACTCTTGCTCGTAGGAACACAAACTGCATGTGATTCAACGCCATTTAGGACTGGGAAACAAATTCTAGCTCGCCTTACAAGAAACACTCTCTGCTTTTTAGAAAAGAGCAGTCTTCTACTCTACTGTGTTTCCTATGGGGTCCAAACAGTGAGCTTGCTCAGAACAAAAGAACTGTGCTTCCTACACACATGGACCATATCTAGTTCAACTCTGCTTAGGAAACTGACAAGAACAGTAGCTCCTATTCAGTCCAATACACTGTACATGCTGGGAACAGACGTGAGTGCTATTTGCACTGTGTATGGCATTTGGAGCACAATAGTGACTCTTCTTACCAGAAAACAACTCTTGCTCATAGGACCAAAAACTGCATGGGACTCAAATCCATTTAGGACTGGGAAACAAACGTGAGCTCGCCTTACAAGAAACACACTCTGCTTTTGAGAAAAGAGCACTCTTCTAATCTACTGTGTTTCCTTTTGGGTCCGAACAGTGAGCTTGCTCAGAACAATAGAACTGTGCTTCCTACACACACGGCCATATCTAATTCAATTCTGCTTAGGAACCTGACAAGAACAGTAGATCCTCTTCAGTCCAATACACTGTAGTTGCTGCGAACAGATGCCAGTGCTATTTGTCCTGTGTATGGCAATGGCAGCGCAATAGTGAATCTTCTTACCAGAAACAACTCTTGCTCATAGGACCAAAAACTGCATGTGACTCAAATCCATTTAGGACTGGGAAACAAACGCTAGCTCGCCTTACAAGAAACACACTCTGCTTTAGAGAAAAGAGCACTCTTCTACTCTACTGTGTTTCCTATGGGGTCCAAACAGTGAGCTTGCTCAGAACAAAAGAACTGTGCTTCCTACACACACGGAACATATGTAGTTCAACTCTGCTTAGGAAACTGACAAGAACAGTAGCTCCTCTTCAGTCCGATACACTGTACTTGCTGGGAACAGACGCCAGTGCTATTTGCACTGTGTATGGCAATGGGAGCGCAATAGTGACTCTCCTTACCAGAAAACAACTCTTGCTCGTAGGACCAGAAACTGCATGTGATTCAACTCCATTTAGGACTGGGAAACAAACGATAGCTTGCCTTACAAAAAACACACTCTGCTTTTGAGAAAAGAGCACTCTTCTACTCTACTGTGTTTAGTTTTGGGTCCGAACAGTGAGCTTGCTCAGAACAAAAGAACTGTGCTTCCTACACACACGGCCATATCTAGTTCAATTCTGCTTAGGAACCTGACAAGAACAGTAGATCCTCTTCAGTCCAATACACTGTAGTTGCTGCGAACAGATGCCAGTGCTATTTGTCCTGTGTATGGCAATGGCAGCGCAATAGTGAATCTTCTTACCAGAAAACAACTCTTGCTCATAGGACCAAAAACTGCATGTGACTCAAATCCATTTAGGACTGGGAAACAAACGCGAGCTCGCCTTACAAGAAACACACTCTGACTTATAGAAAAGAGCACTCTTCTACTCTACTGTGTTTCCTATAGGGCCAGAACAGTGAGCTTGCTCAGAACATAATAACTGTGCTTCCTAAACACACGGGCCATATCTAGTTCAACTCTGCTTAGGAAACTGACAAGAACAGTAGCTCCTCTTCAGTCCGATACACTGTACTTGCTGGGAACAGACGCGAGTGCTATTTGCACTGTGTATGGCAAAAGGAGCGCAATAGTGACTTTCCTTACCAGAAAACAACTCTTGCTCGTAGGACCATAAACTGCATGTGATTCAACTCCATTTATTACTGGGAAACAAACGATAGCTTGCCTTACAAAAAACACACTCTGCTTTTGAGAAAAGAGCACTCTTCTACTCTACTGTGTTTCGTTTTGGGTCCGAACAGTGAGCTTGCTCAGAACAAAAGAACTGTGCTTCCTACACACAAGGACCATATATAGTTCAACTCTGCTTAGGAAACTGACAAGAACAGTAGCTCCTATTCAGTCCAATACACTGTACTTGCTGGGAAAAGACGCGAGTGCTATTTGCCCTGTGTACGGCAATGGGAGCGCAATAGTGCCTTTCCTTACCAGAAAACAACTCTTGTTCGTAGGACCAGAAACTGCATGTGATTCAACTCCATTTAGGACTAGGAAACAAACGCTAGCTCGCCTTAGAAGAAACACACTCTGCTTTTGAGAAAAGAGCACTCTTCTACTCTACTGTATTTCCTATAGGGCTAGAACAGTGAGCTTGCTCAGAACATAAGAACTGTGCTTTCTACACACACGGTCCTTATCTAGTTCAACTCTGCTTAGGAAACTGACAAGAACAGTAGCTCCTCTTCAGTTCGGTACACTGTACTTGCTGGGAACAGACGCGAGTGCTATTTGCACTGTGTATGGCAAAGGGAGCGCAGTAGTGACTTTCCTTACCAGAAAACAACTCTTGCTCCTATGACAGAAACTGCATGTGATTCCACTCCATTTAGCACTGGGAAACAAACGCGAGCTCGCCTTACAAGAAACACACTCTGCTTTAGAGAAAAGAGCACTCTTCTACTCTACTGTGTTTCCTATAGGGCTAGAACAGTGAGCTTGCTCAGAACATAAGAACTGTGCTTTCTACACACACGGTCCATATCTAGTTCAACTCTGCTTAGGAAACTGACAAGAACAGTAGCGCCTCTTCAGTCCGATACACTGTACTTGCTGGTAACAGACGCGAGTGCTATTTGCACTGTGTATGGCAATGACAGCGCAATAGTGACTCTCCTTACCAGAAAACAACTCTTGCTCGTAGGAACACAAACTGCATATGATTCAACGCCATTTTGGACTGGGAAACAAATGCTAGCTTGCCTTACAAGAAACACTCTCTGCTTTTTAGAAAAGAGCACTCTTCTACTCTACTGTGTTTCCTATGGGGTCCAAACAGTGAGCTTGCTCAGAACAAAAGAACTGTGCTTCCTACACACATGGACCATATCTAGTTCAATTCTGCTTAGGAAACTGACAAGAACAGTAGCTCCTATTCAGTCCGATACACTGTACTTGCTGGGAACAGACGCGAGTGCTATTTGCACTGTGTATGGCAAAGGGAGCGCAGTAGTGACTTTCCTTACCAGAAAACAACTCTTGCTCGTAGGACAGAAACTGCATGTGATTCCACTCCATTTAGGACTGGGAAACAAACGCTAGCTCGCCTTACAAGAAACACACTCTGCTTTAGAGAAAAGAGCACTCTTCTACTCTACTGTGTTTCCTATGGGGTCCAAACAGTGAGCTTGCTCAGAACAAAAGAACTGTGCTTCCTACACACAAGGACCATATGTAGTTCAACTCTGCTTAGAAAACTGACAAGAACAGTAGCTCCTATTCAGTCCAATACACTGTACTTGCTGGGAAAAGACGTGAGTGCTATTTGCCTTGTGTATTGCAATGGGAGCACAATAGTGACTTTCCTTACCAGAAAAAAACTCTTGTTCGTAGATCCAGAAACTGAATGTGATTCAACTCCATTTAGGACTAGGAAACAAACGCTAGCTCGCCTTAGAAGAAACACACTCTGCTTTTGAGAAAAGAGCACTCTTCTACTCTACTGTGTTTCCTATTGTGCTAGAACAGTGAGCTTACTCTGAACATAAGAACTGTGCTTTCTACACACACGGGCTATATCTAGTTCAACTCTGCTTAGGAAACTGACAAGAACAGTAGCTCCTCTTCAATCCGATACACTGTACTTCCTGGGAACAGACGCGAGTGCTATTTGCACTGTGTATGGCATTTGGAGCGCAATAGTGACTCTTCTTACCAGAAAACAACTCTTGCTCGTAGGACCAAAAACTGTCTGTGACTCAACTCCATTTAGGACTGGGAAACAAACGCGAGCTCGCCTTACAAGAAACACACTCTGCTTTAGAGAAAAGAGCACTCTTCTACTCTACTGTGTTTCCTATATGGCCAGATAAGTGAGCTTGCTCAGAACAAAAGAACTGTGCTTCCTACACACATGGGCCATATCTAGTTCAACTCTGCTTAGGAAACTGACAAGAACAGTAGCTCCTCTTCAGTCCGATAAACTGTACTTGCTGAGAACAGATGCGAGTGCTATTTGCACTGTGAATGGCAATTGGAGCACAATAGTGACTCGTCTTACCAGAAAACAACTCTTGCTCGTAGGACAAAAAACTGCATGTGACTCAACTCCATTTAGGACTGGGAAAGAAACTCTAGCTCGCCTTACAAGAAACACACTCTGCTTTTGAGAAAAGAGCAGTCTTCTACTCTAATGTGTTTCCTATAGGGCCAGAACATTGAGCTTGCTCAGAACAAAAGAACTGTGCTTCCTACACACACGGGCAATATCTAGTTCAACTCTGCTTAGGAAACTGAGAAGAACAGTAGATCCTCTTCATTCCAATACACTGTACTTGCTGGGAACAGATGCCAGTGCTATTTGTACTGTGTATGGCAATGGTAGCGCAATAGTAACTTTCCTTACCAGAAAACAACTCTTGCTCGTAGGACCAGAAACTGCATGTGATTCAACTCCATTTAGGACTGGGAAACAAACGCGAGCTCGCCTTACAAGAAACACACTCTGCTTTAGAGAAAAGAGCACTCTTCTACTCTACTGTGTTTCCTATATGGCCAGATAAGTGAGCTTGCTCAGAACAAAAGAACTGTGCTTCCTACACACATGGGCCATATCTAGTTCAACTCTGCTTAGGAAACTGACAAGAACAGTAGCTCCTCTTCAGTCCGATAAACTGTACTTGCTGAGAACAGATGCGAGTGCTATTTGCACTGTGAATGGCAATTGGAGCACAATAGTGACTCGTCTTACCAGAAAACAACTCTTGCTCGTAGGACAAAAAACTGCATGTGACTCAACTCCATTTAGGACTGGGAAAGAAACTCTAGCTCGCCTTACAAGAAACACACTCTGCTTTTGAGAAAAGAGCAGTCTTCTACTCTAATGTGTTTCCTATAGGGCCAGAACATTGAGCTTGCTCAGAACAAAAGAACTGTGCTTCCTACACACACGGGCAATATCTAGTTCAACTCTGCTTAGGAAACTGAGAAGAACAGTAGATCCTCTTCATTCCAATACACTGTACTTGCTGGGAACAGATGCCAGTGCTATTTGTACTGTGTATGGCAATGGTAGCGCAATAGTAACTTTCCTTACCAGAAAACAACTCTTGCTCGTAGGACCAGAAACTGCATGTGATTCAACTCCATTTAGGACTGGGAAACAAACGCGAGCTCGCCTTACAAGAAACACACTCTGCTTTAGAGAAAAGAGCACTCTTCTACTCTACTGTGTTTCCTATATGGCCAGATAAGTGAGCTTGCTCAGAACATAATAACTGTGCTTCCTACACACAAGGACCATATGTAGTTCAACTCTCCTTAGTTAACTGACAAGAACATTAGCTCCTATTCAGTCCAATACACTGTACTTGCTGGGAAAAGACGCGAGTGCTATTTGCCCTGTGTATGGCAATGGGAGCGCAATAGTGACTTTCCTTACCAGAAAACAACTCTTGTTCGTAGGACTAGAAACTGCATGTGATTCAACTCCATTTAGGACTAGGAAACAAACCCTAGCTTGCCTTACAATAAACACACTCGGCTTTTCAGAAATGAGCACTCTTCTACTCTACTGTGTTTCCTATTGGGTCCGAACAGTGAGCTTGCTCAGAACAAAAGAACTGTGCTTCCTACACACATGGCCATATCTAGTTCAATTCTGCTTAGGAACCTGACAAGAACAGTAGATCCTCTTCAGTCTATACACTTTACTTGCTGGGAACAGACGCCAGTGCTATTTGTCCTGTGTATGGCAATGGCAGCGCAATAGTGACTATTCTTACCATAAAACAACTCTTGCTCGTAGGACCAGAAACTGCATGTGATTCCACTCCATTTAGGCCTGGGAAACTAATGCCAGCTCGCCTTACAAGAAACACACTCTGCTTTAGAGAAAAGAGTACTCTTCTACTCTACTGTGTTTCCTGTAGGGCCAGAACAGTGAGCTTGCTCAGAACATAATAACTGTGCTTCCTAAACACACGGGCCATATCTAGTTCAACTCTGCTTAGGAAACTGACAAGAGCAGTAGCTCCTCTTCAGTCCAATACACTGTACTTGCTAGGAACAGATGCCAGTGCTGTTTGTACTGTGTATGGCAATGGGAGCGCAATAGTAACTTTCCTTACCAGAAAACAACTCTTGCTCATAGGACCAGAAACTGCAGGTGATTAAACTCCACTTAGGACTGGGAAACAAACGCTAGCTCGCCTTACAAGAAACACACTCTGCTTTAGAGAAAAGAGCACTCTTCTACTCTTCTGTGTTTCCTATGGGGTCCAAACAGAGAGCTTGCTCAGAACATAATAACTGTGCTTCCTACACACAAGGACCATATGTAGTTCAACTCTCCTTAGTTAACTGACAAGAACAGTAGCTCCTATTCAGTCCAATACACTGTACTTGCTGGGAAAAGACGCGAGTGCTATTTGCCCTGTGTATGGCAATGGGAGCGCAATAGTGACTTTCCTTACCAGAAAACAACTCTTGCTCGTAGGACAGAAACTGCAAGTAATTCCACTCCATTTAGTACTGGGAAACAAACGCGAGCTCGCCTTACAAGAAACACACTCTGCTTTAGAGAAAAGAGCACTCTTCTACTCTACTGTGTTTCCTATGGGGTCCAAACAGTGAGCTTGCTCAGAACAAAAGAACTGTGCTTCCTAAACACAAGGACCATATGTAGTTCAACTCTGCTTAGTTAACTGACAAGAACAGTAGCTCCTATTCAGTCCAATACACTGTACTTGCTGGGAAAAGACGCCAGTGCTATTTGCCCTGTGTATGGCAATGGGAGCGCAATAGTGACTCTCCTTACCAGAAAACAACTCTTGCTCGTAGGAACACAAACTGCATGTGATTCAACGCCATTTAGGACTGGGAAACAAATGCTAGCTCGCCTTACAAGAAACACTCTCTGCTTTTTAGAAAAGAGCAGTCTTCTACTCTACTGTGTTTCCTATGGGGTCCAAACAGTGAGCTTGCTCAGAACAAAAGAACTGTGCTTCCTACACACATGGACCATATCTAGTTCAACTCTGCTTAGGAAACTGACAAGAACAGTAGCTCCTATTCAGTCCAATACACTGTACATGCTGGGAACAGACGTGAGTGCTATTTGCACTGTGTATGGCATTTGGAGCACAATAGTGACTCTTCTTACCAGAAAACAACTCTTGCTCATAGGACCAAAAACTGCATGGGACTCAAATCCATTTAGGACTGGGAAACAAACGTGAGCTCGCCTTACAAGAAACACACTCTGCTTTTGAGAAAAGAGCACTCTTCTAATCTACTGTGTTTCCTTTTGGGTCCGAACAGTGAGCTTGCTCAGAACAATAGAACTGTGCTTCCTACACACACGGCCATATCTAATTCAATTCTGCTTAGGAACCTGACAAGAACAGTAGATCCTCTTCAGTCCAATACACTGTAGTTGCTGCGAACAGATGCCAGTGCTATTTGTCCTGTGTATGGCAATGGCAGCGCAATAGTGAATCTTCTTACCAGAAACAACTCTTGCTCATAGGACCAAAAACTGCATGTGACTCAAATCCATTTAGGACTGGGAAACAAACGCTAGCTCGCCTTACAAGAAACACACTCTGCTTTAGAGAAAAGAGCACTCTTCTACTCTACTGTGTTTCCTATGGGGTCCAAACAGTGAGCTTGCTCAGAACAAAAGAACAGTGCTTCCTACACACACGGAACATATGTAGTTCAACTCTGCTTAGGAAACTGACAAGAACAGTAGCTCCTCTTCAGTCCGATACACTGTACTTGCTGGGAACAGACGCCAGTGCTATTTGCACTGTGTATGGCAATGGGAGCGCAATAGTGACTCTCCTTACCAGAAAACAACTCTTGCTCGTAGGACCAGAAACTGCATGTGATTCAACTCCATTTAGGACTGGGAAACAAACGATAGCTTGCCTTACAAAAAACACACTCTGCTTTTGAGAAAAGAGCACTCTTCTACTCTACTGTGTTTAGTTTTGGGTCCGAACAGTGAGCTTGCTCAGAACAAAAGAACTGTGCTTCCTACACACACGTCCATATCTAGTTCAATTCGGCTTAGGAACCTGACAAGAACAGTAGATCCTCTTCAGTCCAATACACTGTAGTTGCTGCGAACAGATGCCAGTGCTATTTGTCCTGTGTATGTCAATGGCAGCCCAATAGTGAATCTTCTTACCAGAAAACAACTCTTGCTCATAGGACCAAAAACTGCATGTGACTCAAATCCATTTAGGACTGGGAAACAAACGCGAGCTCGCCTTACAAGAAACACACTCTGACTTATAGAAAAGAGCACTCTTCTACTCTACTGTGTTTCCTATAGGGCCAGAACAGTGAGCTTGCTCAGAACATAATAACTGTGCTTCCTAAACACACGGGCCATATCTAGTTCAACTCTGCTTAGGAAACTGACAAGAGAAGTAGCTCCTCTTCAGTCCAATACACTGTACTTGCTGGGAACAGACGCGAGTGCTATTTGCACTGTGTATGGCATTTGGAGCTCAATAGTGACTCTTCTTACCAGAAAACAACTCTTGCTCGTAGGACCAGAAACTGCATGTTATTCAACTCCATTTAGGACTGGGAAACAAACGATAGCTTGCATTACAAAAAACGCACTCTGCTTTTGAGAAAAGAGCACTCTTCTACTCTACTGTGTTTCCTATATGTTGCAGAACAGTGAGCTTGCTCAGAACATAAGAACTGTGCTTTCTACACACACGGTCCTTATCTAGTTCAACTCTGCTTAGGAAACTGACAAGAACATTAGCTCCTCTTCAGTCCGATACACTGTACTTGCTGGGAACAGACGCGAGTGCTATTTGCACTGTGTATGGCATTTGGAGCGCAATAGTGACTCTTCTTACCAGAAAACAACTCTTGCTCGTAGGACCAAAAACTGTCTGTGACTCAACTCCATTTAGGACTGGGAAAAAAACGTGAGCTCGCCTTACAAGAAACACACTCTGCTTTAGAGAAAAGAGCACTCTTCTACTCTACTGTGTTTCCTATAGGGCCAGAACAGTGAGCTTGCTCAGAACAAAAGAACTGTGCTTCCTACACACACGGGCCATATCTAGTTCAACTCTGCTTAAGAAACTGACAAGAACAGTAGCTCCTCTTCAGTCTGATACACTGTTCTTGCTGAGAACAGACGCGAGTGCTATTTGAACTGTGAATCGCAATTGGAGCACAATAGTGACTCATCTTACCAGAAAACAACTCTTGCTCGTAGGACAAAAAACTGCATGTGACTCAACTCCATTTACGACTATGAAACAAACTCTAGCTCGCCTTACAAGAAACACACTCTGCTTTAGAGAAAAGAGCACTCTTCTACTCTACTGTGTTTCCTATAGGGCCAGAACAGTGAGCCTGCTCAGAACAAATGAACTGTGCTTCCTAGTCACACGGGCCATATCTAGTTCAACTCTGCTTAGGAAACTGAGAAGAACAGTAGCTCCTCTTCAGTCCAATACACTGTACTTGCTGGGGACAGATGCCAGTGCTATTTGCACTGTGTATGGCAATGGGAGCGCAATAGTGACTTTCCTTAGCAGAAAACAATTCTTGCTCGTAGGACTAGAAACTGCATGTGATTCAACTCCATTTAGGACTGGGAAACAAACGCTAGCTCGCCTTACAAGAAACACACTCTGCTTCAGAGAAAAGAGCACTCTTCTACGCTACTGTGTTTCCTTTGGGGTCCAAACAGTGAGCTTGCTCAGAATAAAAGAACTGTGCTTCCTACATACAAGGACCTTATGTAGTTCAACTCTGCTTAGGAAACTGACAAGAACAGTAGCTCCTCTTCAGTCCGATACACTGTACTTGCTGAAAACAGACGCGAGTGCTTTTTGCACTTTGTATGGCAATGACAGCGCAATAGTGACTCTCCTTACCAGAAAACAACTCTTGCTCGTAGGAACACAAACTGCATGTGATTCAACGCCATTTACGACTGGGAAACAAATGCTAGCTCGCCTTACAAGAAACACTCTCTGCTTTTTAGAAAAGAGCACTCTTCTACTCTACTGTGTTTCCTATGGGGTCCAAACAGTGAGCTTGCTCAGAACAAAAGAACTGTGCTTCCTACACACATGGACCATATCTAGTTCAACTCTGCTTAGGAAACAGACAAGAACAGCAGCTCCTATTAAGTCCAATACACTGTACATCCTGGGAACAGACGCGAGTGCTATTTGCACTGTGTATGGCATTTGGAGCACAATAGTGACTCTTCTTACCAGAAAACAACTCTTGCTCATAGGACCAAAAACTGCATGTGACTCAAATCCATTTAGGACTGGGAAACAAACGTGAGCTCGCCTTACAAGAAACACACTCTGCTTTAGAGAAAAGAGCACTCTTCTACTCTACTGTGTTTCCTATAGGGCCAGAACAGTGAGCTTGCTCAGAACATAATAACTGTGCTTCCTAAACACACGGGACATATCTAGTTCAACTCTGCTTAGGAAACTGACAAGAACAGTAGCTCCTCTTCAGTCCGATACACTGTACTTGCTGGGAACAGACGCGAGTGCTATTTGCACTGTGTATGGCAAAAGGAGCGCAATAGTGACTTTCCTTACCAGAAAACAACTCTTGCTCGTAGGACCAGAAACTGCATGTGATTCAACTCCATTTAGGACTGGGAAACAAACGATAGCTTGCCTTACAAAAAACACACTCTGCTTTTGAGAAAAGAGCACTCTTCTACTCTACTGTGTTTAGTTTTGGGTCCGAACAGTGAGCTTGCTCAGAACAAAAGAACTGTGCTTCCTACACACACGGCCATATCTAGTTCAATTCTGCTTAGGAACCTGACAAGAACAGTAGATCCTCTTCAGTCCAATACACTGTAGTTGCTGCGAACAGATGCCAGTGCTATTTGTCCTGTGTATGTCAATGGCAGCGCAATAGTGAATCTTCTTACCAGAAAACAACTCTTGCTCATAGGACCAAAAACTGCATGTGACTCAAATCCATTTAGGACTGGGAAACAAACGCGAGCTCGCCTTACAAGAAACACACTCTGACTTATAGAAAAGAGCACTCTTCTACTCTACTGTGTTTCCTATAGGGCCAGAACAGTGAGCTTGCTCAGAACATAATAACTGTGCTTCCTAAACACACGGGCCATATCTAGTTCAACTCTGCTTAGGAAACTGACAAGAGAAGTAGCTCCTCTTCAGTCCAATACACTGTACTTGCTGGGAACAGACGCGAGTGCTATTTGCACTGTGTATGGCATTTGGAGCTCAATAGTGACTCTTCTTACCAGAAAACAACTCTTGCTCGTAGGACCAGAAACTGCATGTTATTCAACTCCATTTAGGACTGGGAAACAAACAATAGCTTGCATTACAAAAAACGCACTCTGCTTTTGAGAAAAGAGCACTCTTCTACTCTACTGTGTTTCCTATATGTTGCAGAACAGTGAGCTTGCTCAGAACATAAGAACTGTGCTTTCTACACACACGGTCCTTATCTAGTTCAACTCTGCTTAGGAAACTGACAAGAACATTAGCTCCTCTTCAGTCCCATACACTGTACTTGCTGGGAACAGACGCGAGTGCTATTTGCACTGTGTATGGCATTTGGAGCGCAATAGTGACTCTTCTTACCAGAAAACAACTCTTGCTCGTAGGACCAAAAACTGTCTGTGACTCAACTCCATTTAGGACTGGGAAAAAAACGTGAGCTCGCCTTACAAGAAACACACTCTGCTTTAGAGAAAAGAGCACTCTTCTACTCTACTGTGTTTCCTATAGGGCCAGAACAGTGAGCTTGCTCAGAACAAAAGAACTGTGCTTCCTACACACACGGGCCATATCTAGTTCAACTCTGCTTAAGAAACTGACAAGAACAGTAGCTCCTCTTCAGTCTGATACACTGTTCTTGCTGAGAACAGACGCGAGTGCTATTTGAACTGTGAATCGCAATTGGAGCACAATAGTGACTCATCTTACCAGAAAACAACTCTTGCTCGTAGGACAAAAAACTGCATGTGACTCAACTCCATTTACGACTATGAAACAAACTCTAGCTCGCCTTACAAGAAACACACTCTGCTTTTGAGAAAAGAGCACTCTTCTACTCTACTGTGTTTCCTATAGGGCCAGAACAGTGAGCCTGCTCAGAACAAATGAACTGTGCTTCCTAGTCACACGGGCCATATCTAGTTCAACTCTGCTTAGGAAACTGAGAAGAACAGTAGCTCCTCTTCAGTCCAATACACTGTACTTGCTGGGGACAGATGCCAGTGCTATTTGCACTGTGTATGGCAATGGGAGCGCAATAGTGACTTTCCTTAGCAGAAAACAATTCTTGCTCGTAGGACTAGAAACTGCATGTGATTCAACTCCATTTAGGACTGGGAAACAAACGCTAGCTCGCCTTACAAGAAACACACTCTGCTTCAGAGAAAAGAGCACTCTTCTACGCTACTGTGTTTCCTTTGGGGTCCAAACAGTGAGCTTGCTCAGAATAAAAGAACTGTGCTTCCTACATACAAGGACCTTATGTAGTTCAACTCTGCTTAGGAAACTGACAAGAACAGTAGCTCCTCTTCAGTCCGATACACTGTACTTGCTGAAAACAGACGCGAGTGCTTTTTGCACTTTGTATGGCAATGACAGCGCAATAGTGACTCTCCTTACCAGAAAACAACTCTTGCTCGTAGGAACACAAACTGCATGTGATTCAACGCCATTTACGACTGGGAAACAAATGCTAGCTCGCCTTACAAGAAACACTCTCTGCTTTTTAGAAAAGAGCACTCTTCTACTCTACTGTGTTTCCTATGGGGTCCAAACAGTGAGCTTGCTCAGAACAAAAGAACTGTGCTTCCTACACACATGGACCATATCTAGTTCAACTCTGCTTAGGAAACTGACAAGAACAGCAGCTCCTATTCAGTCCAATACACTGTACATCCTGGGAACAGATGCGAGTGCTATTTGCACTGTGTATGGCATTTGGAGCACAATAGTGACTCTTCTTACCAGAAAACAACTCTTGCTCATAGGACCAAAAACTGCATGTGACTCAAATCCATTTAGGACTGGGAAACAAACGTGAGCTCGCCTTACAAGAAACACACTCTGCTTTAGAGAAAAGAGCACTCTTCTACTCTTCTGTGTTTCCTATAGGGCCAGAACAGTGAGCTTGCTCAGAACATAATAACTGTGCTTCCTAAACACACGGGCCATATCTAGTTCAACTCTGCTTAGGAAACTGACAAGAACAGTAGCTCCTCTTCAGTCCGATACACTGTACTTGCTGGGAACAGACGCGAGTGCTATTTGCACTGTGTATGGCAAAAGGAGCGCAATAGTGACTTTCCTTACCAGAAAACAACTCTTGATCGTAGGACCAGAAACTGCATGTGATTCAACTCCATTTATTACTGGGAAACAAAAAATAGCTTGCCTTACAAAAAACACACTCTGCTTTTGAGAAAAGAGCACTCTTCTACTCTACTGTGTTTCGTTTTGGGTCCGAACAGTGAGCTTGCTCAGAACAAAAGAACTGTGCTTCCTACACACAAGGACCATATATAGTTCAACTCTGCTTAGGAAACTGACAAGAACAGTAGCTCCTATTCAGTCCAATACACTGTATTTGCTGGGAAAAGACGCGAGTGCTATTTGCCCTGTGTACGGCAATGGGAGCGCAATAGTGACTTTCCTTACCAGAAAACAACTCTTGTTCGTAGGACCAGAAACTGCATGTGATTCAACTCCATTTAGGACTAGGAAACAAACGCTAGCTCGCCTTAGAAGAAACACACTCTGCTTTTGAGAAAAGAGCACTCTTCTACTCTACTGTGTTTCCTATAGGGCTAGAACAGTGAGCTTGCTCAGAACATAAGAACTGTGCTTTCTACACACACGGTCCTTATCTAGTTCAACTCTGCTTAGGAAACTGACAAGAACAGTAGCTCCTCTTCAGTTCGGTACACTGTACTTGCTGCGAACAGACGCGAGTGCTATTTACACTGTGTATGGCATTTGGAGCGCAATAGTGACTCTTCTTACCAGAAAACAACTCTTGCTCGTAGGACCAAAATCTGTCTGTGACTCAACTCCATTTAGGACTGGGAAACAAACGTGAGCTCGCCTTACAAGAAACACACTCTGCTTTAGAGAAAAGAGCACTCTTCTACTCTACTGTGTTTCCTATGGGGTCCAAACAGTGAGCTTGCTCAGAACAAAAGAACTGTGCTTCCTACACACATGGACAATATCTAGTTCAATTCTGCGTAGGAAACTGACAAGAACAGTAGCTCCTATTCAGTCCAATACACTGTACATGCTGGGAACAGACGCGAGTGCTATTTGCACTGTGTATGGCATTTGGAGCACAATAGTGACTCTTCTTACCAGAAAACAACTCTTGCTCATAGGACCAAAAACTGCATGTGACTCAAATCCATTTAGGACTGGGAAACAAACGTGCGCTCGCCTTACAAGAAACACACTCTGCTTTATATCAAAGAGCACTCTTCTACTCTACTGTGTTTCCTATAGGGCCAGAACAGTGAGCTTGCTCAGAACATAAGAACTGTGCTTCCTAAACACACGGGCCATATCTAGTTCAACTCTGCTTAGGAAACTGACAAGAACAGTAGCTCTGCTTCAGTCCGATACACTGTACTTGCTGGGAACAGACGCGAGTGCTATTTGCACTGTGTATGGCAAAGGGAGCGCAATAGTGACTTTCCTTACCAGAAAACAACTCTTGTTCGTAGGACTAGAAACTGCATGTGATTCAACTCCATTTAGGACTAGGAAACAAACCCTAGCTTGCCTTACAATAAACACACTCTGCTTTTCAGAAATGAGCACTCTTCTACTCTACTGTGTTTCCTATTGGGTCCGAACAGTGAGCTTGCTCAGAACAAAAGAACTGTGCTTCCTACACACATGGCCATATCTAGTTCAATTCTGCTTAGGAACCTGACAAGAACAGTAGATCCTCTTCAGTCTAATACACTGTACTTGCTGGGAACAGACGCCAGTGCTATTTGTCCTGTGTATGGCAATGGCAGCGCAATAGTGACTATTCTTACCATAAAACAACTCTTGCTCGTAGGACCAGAAACTGCATGTGATTCCACTCCATTTAGGCCTGGGAAACTAATGCCAGCTCGCCTTACAAGAAACACACTCTGCTTTAGAGAAAAGAGCACTCTTCTACTCTACTGTGATTCCTATAGGGCCAGAACAGTGAGCTTGCTCAGAACATAATAACTGTGCTTCCTACACACACGGGCCATATCTAGTTCAATTCTGCTTAGGAAACTGACAAGAACAGTAGCTCCTATTCAGTCCAATACACTGTACTTGCTGGGAAAAGACGCGAGGGCTATTTGCCCTGTGTATGGCAAAGGGAGCGCAATAGTGACTTTCCTTACCAGAAAACAACTCTTGTTCGTAGGACTAGAAACTGCATGTGATTCAACTCCATTTAGGACTAGGAAACAAACCCTAGCTCGCCTTACAAGAAACACACTCTGCTTTTCAGAAATCAGCACTCTTCTACTCTACTGTGTTTCCTATGGGGTCCGAACATTGAGCTTGCTCAGAACAAAAGAACTGTGCTTCCTACACACATGGCCATATCTAGTTCAATTCTGCTTAGGAACCTGACAAGAACAGTAGATCCTCTTCAGTCTAATACACTGTACTTGCTGGGAACAGACGCCAGTGCTATTTGTCCTGTGTATGGCAATGGCAGCGCAATAGTGACTATTCTTACCATAAAACAACTCTTGCTCGTAGGACCAGAAACTGCATCTGATTCCAGTCATTTAGTCCTGGGAAACAAACGCTAGCTCGCCTTACAAGAAACACACTCTGCTTTTGAGAAAAGAGCACTCTTCTACTCTACTGTGTTTTCTATGGGGTCCAAACAGTGAGCTTGCTCACAACAAAAGAACTGTGCTTCCTACACACATGGACCATATCTAGTTCAACTCTGCTTAGGAAACTGACAAGAACAGTAGCTTCTCTTCAGTCCAATACACTCTACATGGTGGGAACAGACGCGAGTGCTATTTGCCCTGTGTATGGCAATGACAGCGCAATAGTGACTCTCCTTACCAGAAAAAAACTGTTGCTCGCAGGAACACAAACTGCATGTGATTCAACGCCATTTAGGACTGGGAAACAAATGCTAGCTCGCCTTACAAGAAACACTCTCTGCTTTTTAGAAAAGAGCACTCTTCTACTCTACTGTGTTTCCTATGGGGTCCAAACAGTGAGCTTGCTCAGAACAAAAGAACTGTGCTTCCTACACACATGGACCATATCTAGTTCAACTCTGCTTAGGAAACTGACATGAACAGTAGCTCCTATTCAGTCCAATACACTCTACATTCTGGGAACAGACGCGAGTGTTATTTGCACTGTGTATGGCATTTGGAGCACAATAGTGACTCTTCTTACCAGGAAACAACTCTTGCTCGTAGTACCAGAAACTGCATGGGATTCAACTCCATTTAGGACTGTGAAACAAACGCTAGCTCGCCTTACAAGAAACACACTCTGCTTTAGAGAAAAGAGCACTCATCTACTCTACTGTGTTTCCTATAGGGCCAGAAGAGTGAGCTTGCTCAGAACATAAGAACTGTGCTTCCTACACACACGAGCCATATCTAGCTCAACTCTGCTTAAGAAACTGACAAGAACAGTAGCTCCTCTTCAGTCCGATACACTGTACTTGCTGGGAACAGACGCGAGTGCTATTTGCACTGTGTATGGCAATGACAGCGCAATAGTGACTCTCCTTACCAAAAAAACTCTTGCTCGTAGGAACACAAACTGCATGTGATTCAACGCCATTTAGGACTGGGAAACAAATGCTAGCTCGCCTTACAAGAAACACTCTCTGTTTTTTAAAAAAGAGCACTCTTCTACTCTACTGTGTTTCCTATGGGGTCCAAACAGTGAGCTTGCTCAGAACAAAAGAACTGTGCTTCCTACACACATGGACAATATCTAGTTCAACTCTGCTTAGGAAACTGACAAGAACAGTAGCTCCTATTCAGTCCAATACACTGTACATGCTGGGAACAGACGCGAGTGCTATTTGCACTGTGTATGGCATTTGGAGCACAATAGTGACTCTTCTTACCAGAAAACAACTCTTGCTCATAGGACCAAAAACTGCATGTGACTCAAATCCATTTAGGACTGGGAAACAAACTCGAGCTCGCCTTACAAGAAACACACTCTGCTTTAGAGAAAAGAGCACTCTTCTACTCTACTGTGTTTCCTATAGGGCTAGAACAGTGAGCTTGCTCAGAACATAAGAACTGTGCTTTCTACACACACGGTCCTTATCTAGTTCAACTCTGCTTAGGAAACTGACAAGAACAGTAGCGCCTCTTCAGTCCGATACACTGTACTTGCTGGTAACAGACGCGAGTGCTATTTGCACTGTGTATGGCAATGACAGCGCAATAGTGACTCTCCTTACCAGAAAACAACTCTTGCTCATAGGAACACAAACTGCATGTGATTCAACGCCATTTTGGACTGGGAAACAAATGCTAGCTCGCCTTACAAGAAACACTCTCTGCTTTTTAGAAAAGAGCACTCTTCTACTCTACTGTGTTTCCTATGGGGTCCAAACAGTGAGCTTGCTCAGAACAAAAGAACTGTGCTTCCTACACACATGGACCATATCTAGTTCAATTCTGCTTAGGAAACTGACAAGAACAGTAGCTCCTATTCAGTCCAATACACTGTACATGCTGGGAACAGACGCGAGTGCTATTTGCACTGTGTATGGCATTTGGAGCACAATAGTGACTCTTCTTACCAGAAAACAACTCTTGCTCATAGGACCAAAAACTGCATGTGACTCAAATCCATTTAGGACTGGGAAACAAACGTGCGCTCGCCTTACAAGAAACACACTCTGCTTTATATCAAAGAGCACTCTTCTACTCTACTGTGTTTCTTATAGGGCCAGAACAGTGAGCTTGCTCAGAACATAAGAACTGTGCTTCCTAAACACACGGGCCATATCTAGTTCAACTCTGCTTAGGAAACTGACAAGAACAGTAGCTCTGCTTCAGTCCGATACACTGTACTTGCTGGGAACAGACGCGAGTGCTATTTGCACTGTGTATGGCAAAGGGAGCGCAATAGTGACTTTCCTTACCAGAAAACAACTCTTGTTCGTAGGACTAGAAACTGCATGTGATTCAACTCCATTTAGGACTAGGAAACAAACCCTAGCTTGCCTTACAATAAACACACTCTGCTTTTCAGAAATGAGCACTCTTCTACTCTACTGTGTTTCCTATTGGGTCCGAACAGTGAGCTTGCTCAGAACAAAAGAACTGTGCTTCCTACACACATGGCCATATCTAGTTCAATTCTGCTTAGGAACCTGACAAGAACAGTAGATCCTCTTCAGTCTAATACACTGTACTTGCTGGGAACAGACGCCAGTGCTATTTGTCCTGTGTATGGCAATGGCAGCGCAATAGTGACTATTCTTACCATAAAACAACTCTTGCTCGTAGGACCAGAAACTGCATGTGATTCCACTCCATTTAGGCCTGGGAAACTAATGCCAGCTCGCCTTACAAGAAACACACTCTGCTTTAGAGAAAAGAGCACTCTTCTACTCTACTGTGATTCCTATAGGGCCAGAACAGTGAGCTTGCTCAGCACATAATAACTGTGCTTCCTACACACATGGGCCATATCTAGTTCAATTCTGCTTAGGAAACTGACAAGAACAGTAGCTCCTATTCAGTCCAATACACTGTACTTGCTGGGAAAAGACGCGAGGGCTATTTGCCCTGTGTATGGCAAAGGGAGCGCAATAGTGACTTTCCTTACCAGAAAACAACTCTTGTTCGTAGGACTAGAAACTGCATGTGATTCAACTCCATTTAGGACTAGGAAACAAACCCTAGCTCGCCTTACAAGAAACACACTCTGCTTTTCAGAAATCAGCACTCTTCTACTCTACTGTGTTTCCTATGGGGTCCGAACAGTGAGCTTGCTCAGAACAAAAGAACTGTGCTTCCTACACACATGGCCATATCTAGTTCAATTCTGCTTAGGAACCTGACAAGAACAGTAGATCCTCTTCAGTCTAATACACTGTACTTGCTGGGAACAGACGCCAGTGCTATTTGTCCTGTGTATGGCAATGGCAGCGCAATAGTGACTATTCTTACCATAAAACAACTCTTGCTCGTAGGACCAGAAACTGCATCTGATTCCAGTCATTTAGTCCTGGGAAACAAACGCTAGCTCGCCTTACAAGAAACACACTCTGCTTTTGAGAAAAGAGCACTCTTCTACTCTACTGTGTTTTCTATGGGGTCCAAACAGTGAGCTTGCTCACAACAAAAGAACTGTGCTTCCTACACACATGGACCATATCTAGTTCAACTCTGCTTAGGAAACTGACAAGAACAGTAGCTTCTCTTCAGTCCAATACACTCTACATGGTGGGAACAGACGCGAGTGCTATTTGCCCTGTGTATGGCAATGACAGCGCAATAGTGACTCTCCTTACCAGAAAAAAACTGTTGCTCGCAGGAACACAAACTGCATGTGATTCAACGCCATTTAGGACTGGGAAACAAATGCTAGCTCGCCTTACAAGAAACACTCTCTGCTTTTTAGAAAAGAGCACTCTTCTACTCTACTGTGTTTCCTATGGGGTCCAAACAGTGAGCTTGCTCAGAACAAAAGAACTGTGCTTCCTACACACATGGACCATATCTAGTTCAACTCTGCTTAGGAAACTGACATGAACAGTAGCTCCTATTCAGTCCAATACACTCTACATTCTGGGAACAGACGCGAGTGTTATTTGCACTGTGTATGGCATTTGGAGCACAATAGTGACTCTTCTTACCAGGAAACAACTCTTGCTCGTAGTACCAGAAACTGCATGGGATTCAACTCCATTTAGGACTGTGAAACAAACGCTGGCTCGCCTTACAAGAAACACACTCTGCTTTAGAGAAAAGAGCACTCATCTACTCTACTGTGTTTCCTATAGGGCCAGAAGAGTGAGCTTGCTCAGAACATAAGAACTGTGCTTCCTACACACACGAGCCATATCTAGCTCAACTCTGCTTAAGAAACTGACAAGAACAGTAGCTCCTCTTCAGTCCGATACACTGTACTTGCTGGGAACAGACGCGAGTGCTATTTGCACTGTGTATGGCAATGACAGCGCAATAGTGACTCTCCTTACCAAAAAAACTCTTGCTCGTAGGAACACAAACTGCATGTGATTCAACGCCATTTAGGACTGGGAAACAAATGCTAGCTCGCCTTACAAGAAACACTCTCTGTTTTTTAAAAAAGAGCACTCTTCTACTCTACTGTGTTTCCTATGGGGTCCAAACAGTGAGCTTGCTCAGAACAAAAGAACTGTGCTTCCTACACACATGGACCATATCTAGTTCAACTCTGCTTAGGAAACTGACAAGAACAGTAGCTACTATTCAGTCCGATACACTGTACATGCTGGGAACAGACGCGAGTGCTATTTGCACTGTGTATGGCATTTGGAGCACAATAGTGACTCTTCTTACCAGAAATCAACTCTTGCTCGTAGGACCAAAAACTGCATGTGACTCAAATCCATTTATGAATGGGAAACAAACGCGAGCTCGCCTTACAAGAAACACACTCTGCTTTAGAGAAAAGAGTAATCTTCTACTCCACTGTGTTTCCTATAGGGCCAGAACAGTGAGCTTGCTCAGAACATAATAACTGTGCTTCCTAAACACACAGGCCATATCTACTTCAACTCTGCTTAGGAAACTAACAAGAACAGTACCTCCTCTTCAGTCCGATACACTGTACTTGCTGGGAACAGACGCGAGTGCTATTTGCACTGTGTATGGCAAAGGGAGCGCAATAGTGACTCTTCTTACCAGAAAACAACTCTTGCTCGTAGGACCAGAAACTGCATGTGATTCAACTCCATTTAGGACTGGGAAACAAACTTATAGCTTGCCTTACAAAAAACACACTCTGCTTTTGAGAAAAGAGCACTCTTCTACTCTACTGTGTTTCCTATTGGGTCCGAACAGTGAGCTTGCTCAGAACAAAAGAACTGTGCTTCCTACACACACGGCCATATTTAGTTCAATTCTGCTTATAAATCTGACAAGAACAGTAGATCCTCTTCAGTCCAATACACTGTACTTGCTGGGAACAGACGCCAGTGCTATTTGTCCTGTGTATGGCAATGGCAGCGCAATAGTGACTATTCATACCATAAAAAAACTCTTGCTCCTAGGACCAGAAACTGCATGTGATTCAAGTCCATTTAGGACTGGGAAACAAACGCTAGCTCGCCGTACAAGAAACACACTCTGCTTTAGAAAAAGAGCACTCTTCTACTCTACTGTGTTTCCTAAAGGGCCAGAACAGTGAGCTTGCTCAGAACAAAAGAACTGTGCTTCCCACACACGGGCCATATCTAGTTCAACTCTGCTTAGGAAACTGACAAGAACAGTAGATCCTCTTCAGTACAATACACTGTACTTGCTGGGAACAGACGCCAGTGCTATTTGCACTGTGTATGGCAATTGGAGCACAATAGTGACTCGTCTTACCAGAAAACAACTCTTGCTCATAGGACAAAAAACTGCATGTTACTCAACTCCATTTAGGACTGGAAAACAAACTCTAGCTCACTTTACAGGAAACACACTCTGCTTTTGAGAAAAGAGCACTCTTCTACTCTACTGTGTTTCCTATAGGGCCAGAACAGTGAGCTTGCTCAGAACAAAAGAACTGTGCTTCCTACACACACGGGCCATATCTACTTCAACTCTGCTTAGAAAACAGACAAGAACAATAGCACCTATTCAGTCCAATACACTGTACTTGCTGGGAACAGACGGGAGTGCTATTTGCACTGTGTATGGCAATGGGAGCGCAATGTGACTTTCCTTACCAGAAAACAACTCTTGTTCGTAGGACCAGAAACTGCATGTGATTCAACTCCATTTAGGACTAGGAAACAAACGCTAGCTCGCCTTACAAGAAACACACTCTGCTTTAGAGAAAAGAGCACTCATCTACTCTACTGTGTTTCCTATAGGGCCAGAAGAGTGAGCTTGCTCAGAACATAAGAACTGTGCTTCCTAAACACACGGGCCATATCTAGTTCAGCTCTGCTTAAGAAACTGACAAGAACAGAGGCTCCTCTTCAGTCCGATACACTGTAGTTGCTGGGAACAGACGCGAGTGCTATTTGCACTGTGTATGGCAATGACAGCGCAATAGTGACTCTCCTTACCAGAAAAAAACTCTTGCTCGCAGGAACACAAACTGCATGTGATTCAAGGCCATTTAGGACTGGGAAACAAATGCTAGCTCGCCTTACAAGAAACACTCTCTGCTTTTTAGAAAAGAGCACTCTTCTACTCTACTGTGTTTCCTATGGGGTCCAAACAGTGAGCTTGCTCAGAACAAAAGAACTGTGCTTCCTACACACATGGACCATATCTAGTTCAACTCTGCTTAGGAAACTGACATGAACAGTAGCTCCTATTCAGTCCAATACACTGTACATTCTGGGAACAGACGCGAGTGTTATTTGCACTGTGTATGGCATTTGGAGCACAATAGTGACTCTTCTTACCAGGAAACAACTCTTGCTCGTAGTACCAGAAACTGCATGGGATTCAACTCCATTTAGGACTGTGAAACAAACGCTGGCTCGCCTTACAAGAAACACACTCTGCTTTAGAGAAAAGAGCACTCATCTACTCTACTGTGTTTCCTATAGGGCCAGAAGAGTGAGCTTGCTCAGAACATAAGAACTGTGCTTCCTACACACACGGGCCATATCTAGCTCAACTCTGCTTAAGAAACTGACAAGAACAGTAGCTCCTCTTCAGTCCGATACACTGTACTTGCTGGGAACAGACGCGAGTACTATTTGCACTGTGTATGGCAATGACAGCGCAATAGTGACTCTCCTTACCAAAAAAACTCTTGCTCGTAGGAACACAAACTGCATGTGATTCAACGCCATTTAGGACTGGGAAACAAATGCTAGCTCGCCTTACAAGAAACACTCTCTGTTTTTTAGAAAAGAGCACTCTTCTACTCTACTGTGTTTCCTATGGGGTCCAAACAGTGAGCTTGCTCAGAACAAAAGAACTGTGCTTCCTACACACATGGACCATATCTAGTTCAACTCTGCTTAGGAAACTGACAAGAACAGTAGCTACTATTCAGTCCAATACACTGTACATGCTGGGAACAGACGCGAGTGCTATTTGCACTGTGTATGGCATTTGGAGCACAATAGTGACTCTTCTTACCAGAAATCAACTCTTGCTCATAGGACCAAAAACTGCATGTGACTCAAATCCATTTATGAATGGGAAACAAACGCGAGCTCGCCTTACAAGAAACACACTCTGCTTTAGAGAAAAGAGTAATCTTCTACTCTACTGTGTTTCCTATAGGGCCAGAACAGTGAGCTTGCTCAGAACATAATAACTGTGCTTCCTAAACACACAGGCCATATCTACTTCAACTCTGCTTAGGAAACTAACAAGAACAGTACCTCCTCTTCAGTCCCATACACTGTACTTGCTGGGAACAGACGCGAGTGCTATTTGCACTGTGTATGGCAAAGGGAGCGCAATAGTGACTCTTCTTACCAGAAAACAACTCTTGCTCGTAGGACCAGAAACTGCATGTGATTCAACTCCATTTAGGACTGGGAAACAAACTTATACTTGCCTTACAAAAAACACACTCTGCTTTTGAGAAAAGAGCACTCTTCTACTCTACTGTGTTTCCTATTGGGTCCGAACAGTGAGCTTGCTCAGAACAAAAGAACTGTGCTTCCTACACACACGGCCATATTTAGTTCAATTCTGCTTATAAATCTGACAAGAACAGTAGATCCTCTTCAGTCCAATACACTGTACTTGCTGGGAACAGACGCCAGTGCTATTTGTCCTGTGTATGTCAATGGCAGCGCAATAGTGACTATTCATACCATAAAAAAACTCTTGCTCCTAGGACCAGAAACTGCATGTGATTCAAGTCCATTTAGGACTGGGAAACAAACGCTAGCTCGCCGTACAAGAAACACACTCTGCTTTAGAAAAAGAGCACTCTTCTACTCTACTGTGTTTCCTAAAGGGCCAGAACAGTGAGCTTGCTCAGAACAAAAGAACTGTGCTTCCTACACACGGGCCATATCTAGTTCAACTCTGCTTAGGAAACTGACAAGAACAGTAGATCCTCTTCAGTACAATACACTGTACTTGCTGGGAACAGACGCCAGTGCTATTTGCACTGTGTATGGCAATTGGAGCACAATAGTGACTCGTCTTACCAGAAAACAACTCTTGCTCATAGGACAAAAAACTGCATGTTACTCAACTCCATTTAGGACTGGAAAACAAACTCTAGCTCACTTTACAGGAAACACACTCTGCTTTTGAGAAAAGAGCACTCTTCTACTCTACTGTGTTTCCTATAGGGCCAGAACAGTGAGCTTGCTCAGAACAAAAGAACTGTGCTTCCTACACACACGGGCCATATCTACTTCAACTCTGCTTAGAAAACAGACAAGAACAATAGCACCTATTCAGTCCAATACACTGTACTTGCTGGGAACAGACGGGAGTGCTATTTGCACTGTGTATGGCAATGGGAGCGCAATGTGACTTTCCTTACCAGAAAACAACTCTTGTTCGTAGGACCAGAAATTGCATGTGATTCAACTCCATTTAGGACTAGGAAACAAACGCTAGCTCGCCTTACAAGAAACACACTCTGCTTTAGAGAAAAGAGCACTCATCTACTCTACTGTGTTTCCTATAGGGCCAGAAAAGTGAGCTTGCTCAGAACATAAGAACTGTGCTTCCTACACACACGGGCCATATCTAGCTCAACTCTGCTTAAGAAACTGACAAGAACAGTAGCTCCTCTTCAGTCCAATACACTGTACTTGCTGGGAACAGACGCGAGTACTATTTGCACTGCGTATGGCAATGACAGCGCAATAGTGACTCTCCTTACCAGAAAAAAACTCTTGCTCGTAGGAACACAAACTGCATGTGATTCAACGCCATTTAGGACTGGGAAACAAATGCTAGCTCGCCTTACAAGAAACACTCTCTGTTTTTTAGAAAAGAGCACTCTTCTACTCTACTGTGTTTCCTATGGGGTCCAAACAGTGAGCTTGCTCAGAACAAAAGAACTGTGCTTCCTACACACATGGACCATATCTAGTTCAACTCTGCTTAGGAAACTGACAAGAACAGTAGCTACTATTCAGTTCAATACACTGTACATGCTGGGAACAGACGCGAGTGCTATTTGCACTGTGTATGGCATTTGGAGCATAATAGTGACTCTTCTTACCAGAAATCAACTCTTGCTCGTAGGACCAAAAACTGCATGTGACTCAAATCCATTTAGGAATGGGAAACAAACGCGAGCTCTCCTTACAAGAAACACACTCTGCTTTAGAGAAAAGAGCACTCTTCTACTCTACTGTGTTTCCTATAGGGCCAGAACAGTGAGCTTGCTCAGAACATAATAACTGTGCTTCCTAAACACAGGGGCCATATCTACTTCAACTCTGCGTAGGAAACTAACAAGAACAGTAGTTCCTCTTCAGTCCGATACACTGTACTTGCTGGGAACAGACGCGAGTGATATTTGCACTGTGTATGGCAAAGGGAGCGCAATAGTGACTTTCCTTACCAGAAAACAACTCTTGCTCGTAGGACCAGAAACTGCATGTGATTCAACTCCATTTAGGACTGGGAAACAAACTTATAGCTTGCGTTACAAAAAACACACTCTGCTTTTGAGAAAAGAGCACTCTTCTACTCTACTGTGTTTCCTATTGGGTCCGAACAGTGAGCTTGCTCAGAACAAAAGAACTGTGCTTCCTACACACACGGCCATATTTAGTTCAATTCTGCTTATAAATCTGACAAGTACAGTAGATCCTCTTCAGTCCAATACACTGTACTTGCTGGGAACAGACGCCAGTGCTATTTGTCCTGTGTATGGCAATGGCAGCGCAATAGTGACTATTCATACCATAAAAAATCTCTTGCTCCTAGGACCAGAAACTGCATGTGATTCAAGTCCATTTAGTACTGGGAAACAAACGCTAGCTCTCCTTACAAAAAACACGCTCTGCTTTAGAAAAAGAGCACTCTTCTACTCTACTGTGTTTCCTACAGGGCCAGAACAGTGAGCTTGCTCAGAACAAAAGAACTGTGCTTCCCACACACGGGCCATATCTAGTTCAACTCTGCTTAGGAAACTTACAAGAACAGTAGATCCTCTTCAGTACAATACACTGCACTTGCTGGGAACAGACGCCAGTGCTATTTGCACTGTGTATGGAAATTGGAGCACAATAGTGACTCGTCTTACCAGAAAACAACTCTTGCTCATAGGACAAAAAACTGCATGTGACTCAACTCCATTTAGGACTGGAAAACAAACTCTAACTCACTTTACAAGAAACACACTCTGCTTTTGAGAAAAGAGCACTCTTCTACTCTACTGTGTTTCCTATAGGGCCAGAACAGTGAGCTTGCTCAGAAAAAAAGAATTGTGCTTCCTACCCACACGGGCCATATCTAGTTCAACTCTTCTCAGGAAACTGACAAGAACAGTAGCTCCTCTTCAGTCCAATACACTGTACTTTCTGGGAACAGACGGGAGGGCTATTTGCACTGTGTATGGCAATGGTAGCGCAATAGTGACTTTCCTTACCAGAAAACAACTCTTGCTCCTAGGACCAGAAACTGCATGTGATTCAACTCCATTTAGGACTGTGAAAGAAATGCTAACTCGCCTTACAAGAAACACACTACTTTAGAGAAAATAGCACTCTTCTACTCTATTGTGTTTCCTATGGTGTCCGAACAGTGAGCTTGCTCAGAACATAAGAACTGGGCTTCCTACACACACGGCCATATCTAGTTCACTTCTGCTTAGGAACCTGACAAGAACAGTAGATCCTCTTCAGTCCAATACACTGTACTTGCTGGGAACAGACGCCAGTGCTATTTGTCCTGTGTATGGCAATGGCAGCGCAATAGTGACTCTTCTTACCATAAAACAACTCTTGCTCTTAGGACAAGAAACTGCATGTTATTCAACTCCATTTAGGACTGGGAAACAAACGCTAGCTCGCCTTACAAGAAACACACTCTGCTTTAGAGAAAAGAGCACTCTTCTACTCTACTGTGTTTCCTATAGGGCCAGAACAGTCAGCTTGCTCAGAACAAAAGAACTGTGCTTCCTACACACGGGCCATATCTAGTTCAACTCTGCTTAGGAACCTGACAAGAACAGTAGCTCCTCTTCAGTCCGATACACTGTACTTGCTGGGAACAGACGCGAGTGCTATTTGCACTGTGTATTGCAATGGGAGCGCAATAGTGACTTTCCTTACCAGAAAACAATTCTTGCTCGTAGGACCAGAAACTTCATGTGATTCAACACCATTTAGGACTGGGAAACAAATGCTAGCTCGCCTTACAAGAAACACACTCTGCTTTTGAGAAAAGAGCACTCTTCTACTCTACTGTGTTTCCTATGGGGTCCGAACAGTGAGCTTACTCAGAACAAAAGAACTGTGCTTTCTACACACACGGGCCATATCTAGTTCAACTCTGCTTAGGAAACAAACAAGAACAGTAGCTCCTCTTCACTCCAATACACTGTACTTGCGGTTTACAGACGCGAGTGCTATTTGCACTGTGTATGGCAATTGGAGCACAATAGTGACTCGTCTTACCAGAAAACAACTCTTGCTCCTAGGACCAGAAACTGCATGTGATTCAACTCCATTTAGGACTGTGAAAGAAATGCTAACTCGCCTTACAAGAAACACACTACTTTAGAGAAAATAGCACTCTTCTACTCTATTGTGTTTCCTATGGTGTCCGAACAGTGAGCTTGCTCAGAACATAAGAACTGGGCTTCCTACACACACGGCCATATCTAGTTCACTTCTGCTTAGGAACCTGACAAGAACAGTAGATCCTCTTCAGTCCAATACACTGTACTTGCTGGGAACAGACGCCAGTGCTATTTGTCCTGTGTATGGCAATGGCAGCGCAATAGTGACTCTTCTTACCATAAAACAACTCTTGCTCTTAGGACAAGAAACTGCATGTTATTCAACTCCATTTAGGACTGGGAAACAAACGCTAGCTTGCCTTACAAGAAACACACTCTGCTTTAGAGAAAAGAGCACTCTTCTACTCTACTGTGTTTCCTATAGGGCCAGAACAGTGAGCTTGCTCAGAATAAAAGAACTGTGCTTCCTACACACGGGCCATATCTAGTTCAACTCTGCTTAGGAAACTGACAAGAACAGTAGCTCCTCTTCAGTCCGATACACTGTACTTGCTGGGAACAGACGCGAGTGCTATTTGCACTGTGTATTGCAATGGGAGCGCAATAGTGACTTTCCTTACCAGAAAACAATTCTTGCTCGTAGGACCAGAAACTTCATGTGATTCAACACCATTTAGGACTGGGAAACAAATGCTAGCTCGCCTTACAAGAAACACACTCTGCTTTTGAGAAAAGAGCACTCTTCTACTCTACTGTGTTTCCTATGGGTTCCGAACAGTGAGCTTACTCAGAACAAAAGAACTGTGCTTTCTACACACACGGGCCATATCTAGTTCAACTCTGCTTAGGAAACAAACAAGAACAGTAGCTCCTCTTCACTCCAATACACTGTACTTGCGGTTTACAGACGCGAGTGCTATTTGCACTGTGTATGGCATTGGAGCACAATAGTGACTTGTCTTACCAGAAAACAACTCTTGCTCCTAGGACAAAAAACTGCATGTGCCTCAACTCCATTTATGACTGGGAAACAAACGCTAGCTCAACTTCCAAGAAACACACTCTGCTTTTGAGAATAGAGCACTCTTCTACTCTAGTGTGTTTCCTATGTGTTCCGAAAAGTGAGCTTGCTCAGAACAAAAAATCTGTGCTTCCTACACACACAGCAATATCTAGTTCAAGTCTGCTTAGGAACCTGACAAGAACAGTAGATCCTCTTCAGTCCAATACACTGTACTTGCTGGGAACAGACGCCAGTGCTATTTGTCCTGTGTATGGCAATGGCAGTGCAATAGTGACTCTTCTTACCAGAAAACAACTCTTGCTCGTAGGACCAGAAACTCATGTGATTCCACTCCATTTAGGACTGGGAAACAAACTCTAGCTCGCTTTACAAGAAACACACTCTGCTTTTGAGAAAAGAGCACTCTTCTACTCTACTGTGTTTCCTAAGGGGTCCGAACAGTGAGCTTCCTCAGAACGAAAGAACTGTGCTTCCTACACACACGGGCCATATCTAGTTCAACTCTGCTTAGGAAACTGACAAGAACAGTAGCTCCTCTTCAGTCCAATACACTTTACTTGCAGGGAACAGACGGGAGGGCTATTTGCACTGTGTATGGCAATTGGAGCACAATAGTGACTCGTCTTACCAGAAAACAACTCTTGCTCGTAGGACAAAAAACTGCATGTGACTCAACTCCATTTAGAACTGGGAAACAAACGCTAGCTCGCCTTACAAGAAACACACTCTGCTTTAGAGAAAAGAGCACTCTTCTACTCTACTGTGTTTCCTATGGGGTCCAAACAGTGAGCTTGCTCAGAACAAAAGAACTGTGCTTCCTACACACACGGACCATGTCGAGTTCAACTCTGCTTAGGAAACTGACAAGAACAGTAGCTCCTATTCAGTCCAATACACTGTACTTGCTGGGAAAAGACACGAGTGCTATTTGTCTTTGAAGGGCAATGGGAGCGCAATAGTGACTTTCCTTACCAGAAAAAAACTCTTGTTCGTAGTACCAGAAACTGCATGTGATTCAACTCCATTTAGGACTAGGAAACAAACGCTAGCTCGCCTTACAAAAATATACTCTGCTTTTGAGAAAAGAGCACTCTTCTACTGTACTGTGTTTTCTATAGGGCCAGAACAGTGAGCTTGCTCAGAACATAAGAATGGTGCTTCCTACACACACAGGCCATATCTAGTTCAACTGTGCTTAGGAAACTGACAAGAACAGTAGCTCCTTTTCAGTCTGATACACTGTACTTGCTGGGAACAGACGCGAGAGCTATTTGCACTATGTATGGCAAGGGGAGCGCAATAGTGACTTTCCTTACCAGAAAACAACTCTTGCTCTTAGAACCATAAACTGCATGTGATTCAACTCCATTTAGGACTGGGAAACAAACGCTAGCTCGCCTTACAAGAAACACACTCTGCTTTTGAGAAAAGAGCACTCTTCTACTCTACTGTATTTCCTATGGTGTCCGAACAGTGAGCTTGCTCAGAACATAAGAACTGTGCTTCCTACACACACGGCCATATCTAGTTCAATTCTGCTTAGGAACCTGACAAGAACAGTAGATCCTCTTCAGTCCAATACACTGTACTTGCTGGGAACAGACGCCAGTGCTATTTGTACTGTGTATGGCAATGGCAGCGCAATAGTGACTCTTCTTACCATAAAACAACTCTTGCTCTTAGGACAAGAAACTGCATGTGATTCAACTCCATTTAGGACTGGGAAACAAATGCTAGCTCGCCTTACAAGAAACACACTCTGCTTTAGAGAAAAGAGCACTCTTCTACTCTACTGTGTTTCCTATAGGGCCAGAACAGTAAGCTTGCTCAGAAAAAAAGAACTGTGCTTCCTACACACGGGCCATATCTAGTTCAACTCTGCTTAAGAAACTGACAAGAACAGTAGCTCCTCTTCAGTCCGATACACTGTACTTGCTGGGAACAGACGCGAGTGCTATTTGCTCTGTGTATTGCAATGGGAGCGCAATAGACTTTCCTTACCAGAAAACAACTCTTGCTTGTAGGACCAGAAACTGCATGAGATTTAACTCCATTTATGACTGGGAAACAAACGCTAGCTCAACTTCCAAGAAACACACTCTGCTTTTGAGAAAAGAGCACTCTTCTACTCTACTGTGATTCCTACGTGTTCCGAAAAGTGAGCTTGCTCAGAACAAAAAAAAACTGTGCTTCCTACACACACGGCAATATCTAGTTCAAGTCTGCTTAGGAACCTGACAAGAACAGTAGATCCTCTTCAGTCCAATACACTGTACTTGCTGGGAACAGACGCCAGTGCTATTTGTCCTGTGTATGGCAATGGCAGTGCAATAGTGACTCTTCTTACCAGAAAACAACTCTTGCTCGTAGGACCAGAAACTCATGTGATTCCACTCCATTTAGGCCTGGGAAACAAACTCTAGCTCGCTTTACAAGAAACACACTCTGCTTTTGAGAAAAGAGCACTCTTCTACTCTACTGTGTTTCCTATAGGGCCAGAACAGTGAGCTTGCTCAGAAAAAAAGAACTGTACTTCCTACACACACGGGCCACATCTAGTTCAACTCTGCTTAGAAACTGAGAAGAACTGGAATTCCTTTTCAGTCCAATACACTGTAATTGCTGGGAACAGACGGGAGGGCTATTTGCACTGTGTATGGCAATGGGAGCGCAATAGTGACTTTCCTTACCAGGAAACAACTCTTGCTCATAGGACCAGAAACTGCATGTGATTCCTCTCCTTTTAGGACTGGGAAACAAACGCTAGCTCGCCTTACAAGAAACACATTCTGCTTTAGAGAAAAGAGCACTCTTCTACTCTACTGTGTTTCTTACGGGGTCCAAACAGTGAGCTTGCTCAGAACAAAAGAACTGTGCTTCCTACACACACGGGCCATATCTAGTTCAACTCTGCTTAGGAAACTGACAAGAACAGTAGCTCCTCTTCAGTCCGATACACTGTACTTGCTGGGAACAGACGTGAGAGCTATTGGCACTATGTATAGCAAGGGGAGCGCAATAGTGTCTTTCCTTACCAGAAAAAAACTCTTGCTCTTAGGACCAGAAACTGCATCTGATTCAACTCCATTTAGGACTGGTAAACAAATGATAGCTCGCCTTACAAGAAACACCTTCTGCTTTAGAGAAAAGAGTAATCTTCTACTCTACTGTTTTTCCTATGGGGTCCAAACAGTGAGCTTGCTCAGAACAAAGAACTGTGCTTTCTCCACACACGGGCCATATCTAGTTCAACTCTGCTTAGGAAACAAACAAGAACAGTAGCTCCTCTTCACTCCAATACACTGTACTTGCGGGGAACAGACGCGAGTGCTATTTGCACTGTGTATGGCATTGGAGCACAATAGTGACTTGTCTTACCAGAAAACAACTCTTGCTCCTAGGAAAAAAAACTGCATGTGACTCAACTCCATTTAGGACTGGAAAACAAATGCTAGCTCGGCTTCCAAGAAACACACTCTGATTTTGAGAAAAGAGCACTCTTCTACTCTACTGTGTTTCCTTTGTGTTCTGAAAAGTGAGCTTGCTCAGAATAAAAAAACTGTGCTTCCTACACACACGGCCATATCTAGTTCAAGTCTGCTTAGGAACCTGACAAGAACAGTAGATCCTCTTCAGTCCAATACACTGTACTTGCTGGGAACAGACGCCAGTGCTATTTGTCCTGTGTATGGCAATGGCAGAGCAATAGTGACTCTTCTTACCAGAAAACAACTCTTGCTCGTAGGACCAGAAACTGCATGTGATTCCACTACATTTAGGACTGGGAAACAAACTCTAGCTCGCTTTACAAGAAACACACTCTGCTTTAGAGAAAAGAGCACTCTTCTCCTCTACTGTGTTTCCTATAGGGCCAGAACAGTGAGCTTGCCCAGAACATAAGAACGGTGCTTCCTACACACACGGGCCATATCTAGTTCAACTCTGCTTAGGAAACTGACAAGAACAGTAGCTCCTCATCAGTCCGATACACTGTACTTGCTGGGAACAGACGCGAGAGCTATTTGCACTATGTATGGCAAGGGGAGCTCAATAGTGACTTTCCTTACCAGAAAACAACTCTTGCTCATAGGACAAAAACTGCATGTGACTCAACTCCATTTAGGACTGGGAAATAAACGCTTGCTCGCCTTACAAGAAACACACTCTGCTTTTGAGAAAAGAGCACTCTTCTACTCTACTGTGTTTCCTATGGGGTCAGAACAGTGAGGTTGCTCAGAACAAAGAACTGTGCTTCCTACACACACGGCCATATCTAGTTCAATTCTGCTTAGGAACCTGACAAGAACAGTAGATCCTCTTCAGTCCAATACTCTGTACTTGCTGGGAACAGACGCCAGTGCATTTGTCCTGTGTATGGCAATGGCAGTGCAATAGTGACTCTTCTTACCAGAAAACAACTCTTGCTCGTAGGACCAGAAACTGCATGTGATTCAACTCCATTTAGGACTGGGAAACAAAAGCTAGCTCACCTCACATGAAACACACTCTGCTTTTGAGAAAAGAGCACTCTTCTACTCTACTGTGTTTCCTATGGGGTCTGAACAGTAAGCTTGCTCAGAACAAAACAACTGTGCTTCCTACACACACGCGCCATATCTAGTTCAACTCTGCTTAGGAAACTGACAAGAACAGTAGATCCTCTTCAGTACAATACACTGTACTTGCGGGGAACAGACACGAGTGCTATTTGCACTGTGTATGGCAATTGGAGCACAATAGTGACTTGTCTTACCAGAAAACAACTCTTGCTCATAGGACAAAAAACTGCATGTGACTCAACTCCATTTTGGACTGGGAAACAAACGCTAGCTCGCCTTAAAAGAAACACACTCTGCTTTAGAGAAAAGAGCACTCTTCTACTCTACTGTATTTCCTATGGGTTCCAAACAGTGAGCTTGCTCAGAGCAAAAGAACTGTGCTTCCTACACACACGGGCCATATCTAGTTCAACTCTGCTTAGGAAACTGACAAGAACAGTAGCTCCTCTTCAGTCCGATACGCTGTACTTCCTAGGAACAGACACGAGTGCTATTTGCACTGTATATGGCAATGGGAGCACAATAGTGACTTTCCTAACCAGAAAACAACTCTTGCTCATAGGACCAGAAACTGCATGTGATTCAACTCCATTTAGGACTGGCAAACAAACACTAGCTCTCCTTACAAGAAACACACTCTGCTTTTGAGAAAAGAGCACTCTTCTACTCTACTGTGTTTCCTATAGGGCCTGAACAGTGAGCTTGCTCAGAACAAAAGAACTGTGCTTCCTACACACACGGCCATAACTAGTTCAACTCTGCTTAGGAAACTGACAAGAACAGTAGCTCCTATTCAGTCCAATACATTGTACTTGCTGGGAACAGACACGAGTGCTATTTGCACTGTGTATGGCAATATAAGCACAATAGTGACTTTCCTTACCAGAAAACAACTCTTGCTCATTGGACCGGAAACTGCCTGTGATTGAACTCCATTTAGGACTAGGAAACAAATGCTAGCTTGCCTTACAAGAAACACACTCTGCTTTAGAGAAAAGAGCACTCTTCTACTCTACTGTGTTTCCTATAGGACCAGAACAGTGATCTTGCTCAGAACAAAAGAACTGTGCTTCCTACACACACGGCCATATCTAGTTCAACTCTGCTTAGGAAACAAACAAGAACAGTAGATCCTCTTCAGTCCAATACACTGTACATGCTGGGAACAGACGCCAGTGCTATTTGCCCTGTGTATGAAAATGGGAGCACAGTAGTGACTCTTCTTACCAGAAAACAACTCTTGCTCGTAGGACCAGAAACTGCATGTGATTCAACTCCATTTAGGACGGGGAAACAAACGCTAGCCCGGCTCGCCTTACAAGAAACACACTCTGCTTTTGAGAAAAGAGCACTCTTCTACTCTACTGTGTTTCCAATGGGGTCCAAACAGTGAGCTTGCTCAGAACAAAAGAACTGTGCTTCCTACACACACGGATCATATCTAGTTCAACTCTGCTGAGGAAACTGACAAGAACAGTAGATCCTCTTCATTCCAATACACTGTACATGCTGGGAACAGACACCAGTGCTATTTGCCCTGTGTATGACAATGGGAGAACAATAGTGACTCTTCTTACCAAAAAACAACTCTTGCTCATAGTACCAGAAACTGCATGTGATTCAACTCCATTTAGGACTGGGAAACAAACGCTAGCTCGGCTCGCCTTATAAGAAACACACTCTGCTTTTGAGAAAAGAGCACTCTTCTACTCTACTGTGTTTCCAATGGGGTCCAAACAGTGAGCTTGCTCAGAACAAAAGAACTGTGCTTCCTACACACACGGCCATATCAAATCAACTCGGCTTAGGAAACTGACAAGAACAGTAGCTCCTATTCAGTCCAATACACTGTACTTGCTGGGAACAGACGCGAGTGCTATTTGCACTGTGTATGGCAATATGAGCACAATAGTGACTTTCCTTACCAGAAAACAACTCTTGCTCATTGGACCGGAAACTGCTTGTGATTGAACTCCATTTAGGACTAGGAAACAAACGCTAGCTCGCCTTCCAAGAAACACACTCTGCTTTTGAGAAAAGAGCACTATTCTACTCTACTGTGTTTCCTATGAGGTCCGAACAGTGAGCTTGCTCAGAACAAAAAAACCGTGCTTCCTACACACACCACAATACCTAGTTCAATTCTGCTTAGGAACCTGACAAGAACAGTAGATCCTCTTCAGTCCATTACACTGTACTGCTGGGAACAGACAACAGTGCTATTTGTCTTGTGTATGGCAATGGCAGCGCAATAGTGACTCTTCTTACCAGAAAACAACTCTTGCTCGTAGGACGAGAAACTGCATGTGACTCAACTCCATTTAGGACTGGGAAACAAACTCTAGCTCGCCTTACAAGAAACACACTCTGCTTTTGAGAAAAGAGCACTCTTCTACTCCTCTGTGTTTCATGTAGGGCCAGAACAGTGAGCTTGCTCAGAACAAAAGAACTGTGCTTCCTACACACACGGCCATATCTAGTTCAATTCTGATTAGGAACCTGACAAGAACAGTAGATCCTCTTCAGTCCAATACACTGTACTTGCTGGGAACATATGCCAGTGCTATTTGTCCTGTGTATGGCAATGGGAGCGCAATAGTGACTTTCCTTACCAGAAAACAACTCTTGCTCGTAGGACCAGAAACTGCATGTGATTCAACTTCATTTAGGACTGGGAAACAAATGCTAGCTCGCCTTACCTGAAACACACTCTGCTTTTGAGAAAAGAGCACTCTTCTACTCTACTGTGTTTCCAATGGGGTCCAAACAGTGAGCTTGCTCAGAACAAAAGAACTGTGCTTTCTACACACACGGCCATATCAAATCAACTCGGCTTAGGAAACTGACAAGAACAGTAGCTCCTATTCAGTCCAATACACTGTACTTGCTGGGAACAGACGCGAGTGCTATTTGCACTGTGTATGGCAATATGAGCCCAATAGTGACTTTCCTTACCAGAAAACAACTCTTGCTCATTGGACCGGAAACTGCTTGTGATTGAACTCCATTTAGGACTAGGAAACAAACGCTAGCTCGCCTTCCAAGAAACACACTCTGCTTTTGAGAAAAGAGCACTATTCTACTCTACTGTGTTTCCTATGAGGTCCGAACAGTGAGCTTGCTCAGAACAAAAAAACCGTGCTTCCTACACACACCACAATACCTAGTTCAATTCTGCTTAGGAACCTGACAAGAACAGTAGATCCTCTTCAGTCCATTACACTGTACTGCTGGGAACAGACAACAGTGCTATTTGTCTTGTGTATGGCAATGGCAGCGCAATAGTGACTCTTCTTACCAGAAAACAACTCTTGCTCGTAGGACGAGAAACTGCATGTGACTCAACTCCATTTAGGACTGGGAAACAAACTCTAGCTCGCCTTACAAGAAACACACTCTGCTTTTGAGAAAAGAGCACTCTTCTACTCCTCTGTGTTTCATGTAGGGCCAGAACAGTGAGCTTGCTCAGAACAAAAGAACTGTGCTTCCTACACACACGGCCATATCTAGTTCAATTCTGATTAGGAACCTGACAAGAACAGTAGATCCTCTTCAGTCCAATACACTGTACTTGCTGGGAACATATGCCAGTGCTATTTGTCCTGTGTATGGCAATGGGAGCGCAATAGTGACTTTCCTTACCAGAAAACAACTCTTGCTCGTAGGACCAGAAACTGCATGTGATTCAACTTCATTTAGGACTGGGAAACAAATGCTAGCTCGCCTTACCTGAAACACACTCTGCTTTTGAGAAAAGAGCACTCTTCTACTCTACTGTGTTTCCTATGTGGTACAAACAGTGAGCTTGCTCAGAACAAAAGAACTGTGCTTCCTACACACACGGGCCATATCTCGTTCAACTCTGTTTAGGAAACTGACAAGAACAGTAGCTCCTCTTCAGTCCGATACACTGTACTTGCTGGGAACAGACACGAGTGCTATTTGCACTGTGTTTTCCAATGGGAGCACAATAGTGACTTCCTTACCAGAAAACAACTCTTGCTCGTAAGACCAGAAACTGCATGTGATTCAACTCCATTTAGGACTGGGAAACAAATGCTAGCTCGCCTTACAAGAAACACACTCTGCTTTTGAGAAAAGAGCACTGTTCTACTCTACTGTATTTCCTATAGGGCCAGAACAGTGAGCTTGCTGAGACAAAAGAACTGTGCTACCTACACACAGGGCCATATCTAGTTCAACTCTGCTTAGGAAACTGACAAGAACAGTAGCTCCTATTCAGTCCAATACACTGTACTTGCTGGGAACAGACACGAGTGCTATTTGCGCTGTGTATGGCAATTGGAGCACAACAGTGACTCTTCTTAACAGAAAACAACTCTTGCTCGTAGGACAAAAACTGCATGGTACTCAACTCCATTTAGGACTGGGAAACAAACGCGAGCTCGCCTTACAAGAAACACACTCTGCTTTAGAGAAAAGAGCACTCTTCTACTCTACTGTGTTTCCTATAGGGCCAGAACAGTGAGCTTGCTCAGAACAAAAGAACTGTGCTTCCTACACACACGGCCATATCTAGTTCAACTCTGCTTAGGAACCTGACAAGAACAGTAGATCCTCTTCAGTCCAATATACTGTACATGCTGGGAATAGACGCCAGTGCTATTTGCCCTCTGAATGACAATGAGAGCACAATAGTGACTCTTCTTACCAGAAAACAACTCTTGCTCCTAGGACCAGAAACTGCATGTGATTCAACTCCATTTAGGACTGGGAAACAAACGCTAGCTCTCCTCGTCTTCCAAGAAACACACTCTGCTTTTGAGAAAAGAGCACTCTTCTACTCTACTGTGTTTCCAATGGGGTCCAAACAGTGAGCTTGCTCAGAACAAAAGAACTGTCCTTCCTACACACATGGAACATATCTAGTTCTACTGTGCTGAGGAAACTGACAAGAACAGTAGATCCTCTTCAGTCCAATACACTGTACATGCTGAGAACAGACGCCAGTGCTATTTGCCCTGTGTATGACAATGGGAGCACAATAGTGACTCTTCTTACCAGAAAACAACTTTTGCTCGCAGTACCAGGAACTGCATGTGATTCAACTCCATTTAGGACTGGGAAACAAACTCTAGCTCGCCTTACAAGAAAAACCCTCTGCTTTTGAGAAAAGCGCACTCTTCCCACACACGGACCATATCTATTTCAACTCTGCTGAGGAAACTGACAAAAACAGTAGCTCCTAATCAGTCCAATACACTGTACTTGAAGGGATCAGACGTGAGTACTATTTGCACTGTGTATGGCATTTGGACCGCAATAGTGACTCTTCTTACCAGAAAACAACTCTTGCTCATAGGACCAAAAACTGCATGTGACTCAACTTCATTTAGGACTGGGAAACAAACGCGAGCTCACCTTACAAGAAAAACACTCTGCTTTAGAGAAAAGAGCACTCTTCTACTCTACTGTGTTTCCTATGGGGTCCAAACAGTGAGCTTGCTCAGAACAAAAAAACTGTGCTTCCTACACACACGGCCATATCTAGTTCAAATCTGCTTAGGAACCTGAAAAGAACAGTAGATCCTCTTCCGTCCAATACACTGTACTTGCTGCGAAAAGACGCCAGTGCTCTTTGTCCTGTGTATGGCAATGGCAGCGCAATAGTGACTCTTCTTACCAGAAAACAACTCTTGTTTGTAGGACCAGAAACTGCATGTGATTCAACTCCATATTGGACTGGGAAACAAACGCTAGCTCGCCTTACAAGAAACACACTCTGCTTTTGAGAAAAGAGCACTCTTCTACTCTACTATGTTTCCTATAGGGCCAGAACAGTGAGCTTGCTCAGAACAAAAGAACTGTGCTTCTTACACGGGAAATATCTAGCTCAACTCTGCTTAGGAACCTGACAAGAACAGTAACTCCTATTCAGTCCAATACACTATACTTGCTTGGAACAGATGCGAGAGCTATTTGCACTGTGTATGGCATTTGGAGCGCAATAGTGACTCTTCTTACCAGAAAACAACTCTTGCTCGTAGGACCAAAAACTGCCTTAGACTCAACTCCATTTAGGACTGGGAAACAAACGCGAGCTCGCCTTACAAGAAACACACTCTGCTTTAGAGAAAAGAGCACTCTTCTACTCTACTGTGTTTCCTATGGCGTCCGAACAGTGAGCTTGCTCAGAACAAAAAAACTGTGCTTCCTACACACACGGCCATATCTAGTTCAAATCTGCTTAGGAACCTGACAAGAACAGTAGATTCTCTTCCGTCCAATACACTGTACTTGCTGCGAAAAGACGCCAGTGCTATTTGTCCTGTGTATGGCAATGGCAGCGCAATAGTGACTCTTCTTACCAGAAAACAACTCTTGTTTGTAGGACCAGAAACTGCATGTGATTCAACTCCATATTGGACTGGGAAACAAACGCTAGATCGCCTTACAAGAAACACACTCTGCTTTTGAGAAAAGAGCACTCTTCTACTCTACTATGTTTCCTATAGGGCCAGAACAGTGAGCTTGCTCAGAACAAAAGAACTGTGCTTCTTACACGGGAAATATCTAGCTCAACTCTGCTTAGGAACCTGACAAGAACAGTAACTCCTATTCAGTCCAATACACTATACTTGCTTGGAACAGATGCGAGAGCTATTTGCACTGTGTATGGCATTTGGAGCGCAATAGTGACTCTTCTTACCAGAAAACAACTCTTGCTCGTAGGACCAAAAACTGCCTTAGACTCAACTCCATTTAGGACTGGGAAACAAACGCGAGCTCGCCTTACAAGAAACACACTCTGCTTTAGAGAAAAGAGCACTCTTCTACTCTACTGTGTTTCCTATGGCGTCCGAACAGTGAGCTTGCTCAGAACAAAAAAACTGTGCTTCCTACACACACGGCCATATCTAGTTCAAATCTGCTTAGGAACCTGACAAGAACAGTAGATTCTCTTCCGTCCAATACACTGTACTTGCTGCGAAAAGACGCCAGTGCTATTTGTCCTGTGTATGGCAATGGCAGCGCAATAGTGACTCTTCTTACCAGAAAACAACTCTTGTTTGTAGGACCAGAAACTGCATGTGATTCAACTCCATATTGGACTGGGAAACAAACGCTAGATCGCCTTACAAGAAACACACTCTGCTTTTGAGAAAAGAGCACTCTTCTACTCTACTATGTTTCCTATAGGGCCAGAACAGTGAGCTTGCTCAGAACAAAAGAACTGTACTTCCTACACACACTGCCATATCTAGTTCAACTCTGCTTAGGAACCTGACAAGAACAGTAGATCCTCTTCAGTCCAATACACTGTGCATGCTGGGAACAGACGCGAGTGCTATTTGCCCTGTGTATGACAATGGGAGCACAATAGTGACTCTTCTTAGCAGAAAACAACTCTTGCTCGTAGGACCAGAAACTGCATGTGATGCAACTCCATTTAGGACTGGGAAACAAATGCTAGCTCGCCTTACAAAAACACACTCTGATTTAGAGAAAAAAGCACTCTTCTACTCTACTGTGTTTCCTAAGAGGTCCGAACAGTGAACTTGCTCAAACCAAAAGAACTGTGCTTCCTACACACACGGCCATATCTAGTTCAATTCTGCTTAGGAACCTGACAAGAACAGTAGATCCTCTTCATTCCAATACACTGTACTTGCTGGGAACAGACTCCAGTGCTATTTGTTCTGTGTATGGCAATGGCAGCGCAATATTTACCATTCTTACCATAAAACAACTCTTGAGAATAGGACCAGAAACTGCATGGGATTCAACTGAATTTAGGACTGGGAAACAAACGCTAGCTCTCATTACAAGAAACACACTCTGCTTTTGAGAAAAGAGCACTCTTCTACTCTACTGTGTTTCCTATGGGGTCCAAACAGTTAGCTTGCTCAGAACAAATGAACTGTGCTTCCTACACACACCGACCATATCTAGTTCAACTCTGCTTAGGAAACTGACAAGAACAGTAGCTCCTATTTAGTCCAATACACTGTACTTGCTGAGAACAGACGCGAGTGCTATTTGCACTGTGTATGGCAATGGGAGCACAACAGTAACTTTCCTTACCAGAAAACAACTCTTGCTCATAGGACCGGAAACTGCCTGTGATTGAACTCCAATTAAGGCTAGGAAACAAAGGCTAGCTCACCTTACAAGAAACACACTTTTCTTTTGAGAAAAGAGCACTCTTCTACTCTACTGTGTTTCCTATTAGGTCCGAACAGTGAGCTTGCTCAGAACAAAAAAAAACGTGATTCCTACACACACCGTCACACCTAGTTCAATTCTGCTTAGGAACCTGACAAGAACAGTAGATCCTTTTCAGTCCAATACACTGTACTGCTGGGAACAGACGCCAGTGCTATTTGTCCTGTGTAGGGCAATGGCAGCGCAATATTGACTCTTCTTACCAGAAAACAACTCTTGCTCATAGGACCAGAAACTGCATGTGATTCAACTCCATTTACTACTGGGAAACAAACGCTAGCTCGCCTTGCAAGAAACACACTCTGCTTTTGAGAAAAGAGCACTCTTCTACTCTACTGTGTTTCCTATGGGGTCCAAACAGTGAGCTTGCTCAGAACAAAAGAACTGTGCTTCCTACACACACCGACCATCTCTAGTTCAACTCTGCTTAGGAAACTGACAAGAACAGTAGCTTCTCTTCAGTCCGATACACTGTATTTGCTGGGAACAGACGTGAGTGTGATTTGCACTGGGTATGGCAATGGGAGCTCAATAGTTACTTTCCTTACCAGAAAACAACTCTTGCTCGTAGGACCAGAAACTACATGGGATTCAACTCCATTTAGGACTGGGAAACAAACGCTAGCTCGCCTTACAAGAAACACACTCTGCTTTTGAGAAAAGAGCAAAATTCAACTCTACTGTGTTTCCTATGGGGTCCGAACAGTGAGCTTGCTCAGAACAAAAGAACTGTGCTTCCTACACACACGGCCATATCTAGTTCAATTCTGCTTAGGAACCTGACAAGAACAGTAGCTTCTCTTCAGTCCAATACACTTTACTTGCTGGGAACAGACGCCAGTGCTATTTGTCCTGTGTATGGCAATGGCAGCGCAATAGTGACTCTTCTTACCATAAAACAACTCTTGCTCGTAGGACCAGAAACTGCATGTGATTCAACTCCATTTAGGACTGGGAAACAAACGCTAGCTCGCCTTACAAGAAACACACTCTGCTTTAGAGAAAAGAGCACTCTGCTACTCATGTGTTTCCTATGGGGTCCAAACAGTGAGCTTGCTCAGAACAAAAGAACTGTGCTTCCTACACGGGAAATATCTAGCTCATCTCTGCTTAGGAAACTGACAAGAACAGTAACTCCTATTCAGTCCAATACACTATACTTGCTTGGAACAGATGCGAGAGCTATTTGCACTGTGTATGGCATTTGGAGCGCAATAGTGACTCTTCTTACCAGAAAACAACTCTTGCTCGTAGGACCAAAAACTGCCTGTGACAACTCCATTTAGGATTGGTAAACAAAGGCGAGCTCGCCTTACAAGAAACACACACTGCTTTTGAGAAAAGGGCACTCTTCTACTCTACTGTGTTTCTTATGGGGTCAGAAGAGTGAGCTTGCTCAGAACAAAAGAACTGTGCTTCCTACACACACTGGCCATATCTTGATCAATTCTGCTTAGGAAACTGACAAGGACAGTAGATCATCTTCAGTCCAATACACTGTACATGCTGGGAACAGACGCGAGTGCTATTTGCCCTGTGTATGTCATATGGAGCGCAATAGTGACTCTTCTTACCAGAAAACAACTCTTGCTCGTAGGACCAAAAGCTACCTGTGATTCAACTCCATTTAGGACTGGGAAACAAACGCTAAATCGCCTTACAAGAAACACACTCTGCTTTTGAGAAAAGAGCACTCTTCTACTCTACTGTGTTTCCTATAGGGCCAAAACTGTGAGCTTGCTCAGAACAAAAGAACTGTGCTTCCTACACACACGGTCAAACCTAGTTCAATTCTGCTTAGGAAACTGACAAGAACAGTAGCTCCTCTTCAGTCCAATACACTGTACTTGCTGGGAACAGATGCGAGTGCTATTTGAACTGTGTAAGACTATGGGAGCGCAATAGTGACTCTTCTTACCAGAAAAAAACTCTTGCTTGTAGGACCAGAAACTGCATGTGGTTGAACTCCATTTAGAACTGGTAAACAAACGCTAGCTCGCCTTACAATAAACACACTCTGCTTTTCAGAAAAGAGCAAACATCTACTCTACTGTGTTTCCTATGGGGTCCGATCAGTGAGCTTGCTCAGAACAAAAGAACTGTGCTTCCTACACACACGGGCCATATCTAGATCAATTCTGCATAGGAAACTGACAAGGACAGTAGATCCTCTTGAGTCCAATACACTGTATTCTGGGAAAGACGCCAGTGCTATTTGCCCGGTGTATGAAAATGAGAGCACAATAGTGACTCTTCTTACCAGAAAACAACTCTTGCTCTTAGGATCAGAAACTGCATTTGATTCAACTCCATTTAGGACTGAAAAACAAATGGTAGCTCACCTTACAAGAAACACACACTGCTTTTGAGAAAAGGGCACCCTTCTACTCTACTGTGTTTCTTCTGGGGTCAGAACAGTGAGCTTTCTCAGAACAAAATAACTGTGCTTCCTACACACACAGCCATATCTAGTTCTATTTTGCTTAGAAAACTGACAAGAAGAGTAGCTTCTCTTCAGTCCAATACACTGTACTTGCTGGGAACAGACGCCAGTGCTATTTGCACTGTGTATGGCAATGGGAGCAAAATAGTGACTCTTCTTACCAGAAAACAACTCTTGCTCGTAGGACAAAAAACTACATGTGATTCAACTCCATTTAGGACTGGGAAACAAACGCTAGATCGCCTTACAAGAAACACTCTCTGCTTTTGAGAAAAGAGCACTCTTCTACTCTACTGTGTTTCCTATAGGGCCAAAACAATGAGCTTGCTCAGAACAAAAGAACTGTGCTTCCTACACACACAGTCAAATCTAGTTCAATTCTGCTTAGGAAACTCACAAGAATACTAGATCCTCTTCAGTCCAATACACTGTACTTGCTGGGAAGAGACGCGAGTGCTATTTACCCTGTGTATGACAATGGGAGCGCAATAGTGACTCTTCTTACCAGAAAACAACTCTTGCTCGTAGGACCAGAAACTGCATGTGATTCAACTCCATTTAGAACTGGGAAACAAACGCTAGCTCGCCTTACAAGAAACACACTCTGCTTTTGAGAAAAGAGCCCTTTTCTACTCTAAAGTGTTTCCTATGGGGTCCAAACAGTGAGCTTGCTCGGAACAAAAGAACTGTGCTTCCTACACATGAGCCATATCTAGTTCAACTCTGCTTAGGAAACTGACAAGAACAGTAGATCCTCTTCAGTCCAATACACTGTACTTGCTGGTAACAGACGCGAGTGCTATTTGCACTGTGTATGACAAAGGGAGCGTAATAGTGACTCTTCTAACCAGAAGACAACTCTTGCTCGTATAATCAGAAACTGCGTGGGATTCAACTCCATTTCTGACTGGGAAACAAACACTAGCTCGCCTTACAAGAAACACACTCTGCTTTGAGAAATGAGCACTCTTCTACTCTACTGTGTTTCCTAAGGGACCCGAACAGTAGCTTGCTCAGAACAAAGAACTGTGCTTCCTACACACACGGGCCATATCTAGTTCAACTCTGCTTAGGAAATTGACAAGAACAGTAGCTCATCTTCAGTCCAATACACTGTACTTGCTGGGAACAGATGCGAGTGTTATTTGCACTGTGAAGGGAAATGGGAGCGCAATAGTGACTTTCCTTACCAGAAAACAACTCTTGCTCATGGGACCAAAAACTGCATGTGATTCAACTCCCTTTAGGACTGGGAAACAAACGATAGCTCGCCTTACAAGAAACACACTCTGCTTTTGAGAAAAGAGCACTCTTCTACTCTACTGTTTTTTTTTAGAGCCAAAACAGTGAGCTTGCTCAGAATAAAAGAACTGTGCTTCCTTCACACACGGACATATCTGGTTCAATTCTGCTTAGGAAACTGACAAGAACTGTAGATCCTCTTCAGTCCAATACACTGTACATGCTGGGAATAGACGCCAGTGCTATTTGCCTTGTGTATGACAATGGGAGCGCAATAGTGACTCTTCTTACCAGAAAACATCTCTTGCTCCTAGGACCAGAAACTGCATTTGATTCAACTCCATTTAGGACTGGGAAACAAACGCTAGCTCACCTTACAAGACACACACTCTGCTTTTGAGAAAAGAGCACTCATCTACTCTTCTGTGTTTCCTTTGGGGTCCAAATAGTGTGCTTGCTCAGAACCAAAGAACTGTACTTCCTACACACACGAGCCATATCTAGTTCAACTCTGCTTAGGAAACTGACAAGAACAGTAGCTCCTCTTCTGTCCAATACACTGTACTTTCTTGGAATAGACGCGAGAGCTATTTGCACTGTATATGGCAATGGGAGCCCAATAGTGACTCTTCTTACCAGAAAACAACTCTTGCTTGTAGGACCAGAAACTGCATGTGATTCAACTCCATTTAGGACTGGGAAACAAACGCAAGCTCGCCTTACAAGAAACACACTCTGCTTTTGAGAAAAGATCACTCTTCAACTCTACTGTGTTTCCTATAGGTCCAGAATAGTGAGCTTGCTCAGAACAAAAGAACTGTGCTTCCTACACACACGGGCCATATCTAGTTCAATTCTGCTTAGAAAACTGACAAGAACAGTAGCTTCTCTTCAGTCCAATACACTGTACTTGCTGGGAACAGACACCAGTGCTATTTGCACTGTGTATGGCAATGGGAGCACAATAGTGACTCTTCTTACCAGAAAACAACTCTTGCTTGTAGGACCAAAAACTGCATGTGATTCAACTACATTTAGGACTGGGAAACAAACGCTAGCTCGCCTTACAAGAAACACACTCTGCTTTTGAGAAAAGAGCACTCTTCTACTCTTCTGTGTTTCCTATAGGGCCAGAACAGTGAGCCTGCTCAGAACAAAAGAACTGTGCTTCCTACACACACGGGCCATATCTACATCAATTCTGCATAGGAAACTGACAAGGACAGTAGATCTTCTTGAGTCCAATACACTGTATGCTGGGAACAGACGCCAGTGCTATTTTCCCTGTGTATGACAATGGGAGCACAATAGTGACTCTTCTTACCAGAAAACAACTATTGCTCGTAGGACCAGAAACTGCATGTGATTCAACTCCATTTAGGACTGAAATCAAACGCTAGCTCGCCTTACAAGAAACACACACTGCTTTTGAGAAAACGGCACTCTTCTACTCTACTGTGTTTCTTAGGGGGTCAGAACAGTGAGCTTTCTCAGAACAAAAGATCTGTGCTTCCCACACACATGGCCATATCTAGTCAATTCTGCTTAGGAAACTGACAAGGACAGTATATCCTCTTCAGTCCAATACACTGTACATGCTGGGAACAGACGCCAGTGCTATTTGCCCTGTGTATGACAATGGGAGCGCAATAGTGACTCTTCTTACGAGAAAACAACTCTTGCTCATAGGACCAGAAACTGCATGTGATTCAACTCCATTTAGGACTGGGAAACAAACGCTAGCTCGCCTTACAAGAAACACACTCTGCTTTTGGGAAAAGAGCACTCTTCTACTCTAAAGTGTGTCCTTTGGGCTCCGAACAGTGAGCTTGCTCAGAACTAAAGAACTGTGCTTCCTACACACACGAGCCATATCTAGTTCAACTCTGCTTAGGAAACTGACAAGAACAGTAACTCCTCTTCAGTCCAATACACTGTACTTGCTGGGAACAGACACGCTATTTGCACTGTGTAGGGGAATGGGAGCACAATAGTGACTTTCCTTACCAGAAAACAACTCTTGCTCATGGGACCAAAAACTGCATGTGATTCAACTCCATTTAGGACTGGGAAACAAACGCTAGCACGCCTTACAAGAAACACACTCTGCTTTTGAGAAAAGAGCATTCTTCTACTCTACTGTGTTTTCAAAAGAGCCACAACAGTGAGCTTCCTCAGAAGAAAAGGACTGTGTTTCCTACACACACGACCATATCTGGTTCAATTCTGCTTAGGAAACTGACAAGAACAGTAGATCCTCTTCAGTCCAATACACTGTACATGCTAGGAATAGACGCCAGTGCTATTTGCCTTTTGTATGTCAATGGGATCGCAATAGTGACTCTTCTTACCAGAAAACAACTCTTGCTCTTAGGATCAGAAACTGCATGGGATTCAACTCCATTTCTGACTGGGAAACAAACACTACCTCGCCTTACAAGAAACACACTCTGCTTTTGAGGAAAGAGCACTCTTCTACTCTTCTATGTTTTTTTTTTTTGGGTCCAAACAGTGTGCTTGCTCAGAACAAAAGAACTGTGCTTCCTACACACACGGGCCATATCTAGTTCAACTCTGCTTAGGAAACTGACAAGAACAGTAGCTCATCTTCAGTCCAATACACTGTACTTGCTGGGAACAGACGCCAGTGCTATTTGCACTATGCATGGCAATGGGAGCACAATAGTGACTTTCCTTACCAGAAAACAACTCTAGCTCATAGGACCAAAAACTGCATGTGATTCATCTCCATTTAGAACTGGGAAACAAACGCTAGCTCGCCTTACAAGAAACACACTCTGCTTTTGAGAAAAGATCACTCTTCTACTCTACTGTGTTTCCTACAGGGCCAAAACATTGAGCTTGCTCAGAACAAAAGAACTGTGCTTCCTACACATACAGCCATATCTAGTTCAATTCTGGTTAGGAAACTGACAAGAACAGTAGATCCTCTTCCATCCCATACACTGTACTTGCTGGGAAGAGACGCTAGTGCTATTTGCCCTGTGTATCACAATGGGAGCACAATAGTGACTCTTCTTACCAGAAAACAACTTTTGCTTGTAGGACCAGAAACTGCATGTGATTCAACTCCATTTAGGACTGGGAAACAAATGCTACCTCGCCTTATAAGAAACACACTCTGCATTTGAGAAAAGAGCACTCTTCTTCTCCAATGTGTTTCCTATAGGGCCAGAATAGTGAGCTTGCTCAGAACAAAAGAACTGTGCTTCCTACACACACCGACTATATCTAGTTCAACTCTGCTTAGGAAACTGACAAGAACAGTAGATCCTCTTCAGTCCAATACACTGTACATGCTGGGAACAGACGCCAGTTGTATTTGCCCTGTGTATGACAATGGGAGCACAATAGTGACTCTTCTTACCAGAAAACAACTCTTGCTCATAGTACCAGAAACTGCATGTGATTCAACTCCATTGAGGACTGCGAAACAAACGCTAGCTCGCCTTACAAGAAACACACTCTGCCTTTGAGAAAAGAGCACTCTTCTACTCTACAGTGTTTCCTATGTGGTCCGAACAGTGAGCTTGCTCAGAACAAAAGAACTGTGCTTCCTACACACTCGGGCCATATCTAGTTCAACTCTACTTAGGAAACTGACAAGAACAGTAGCTCCTCTTAAGTCCAATACACTGTACTTAATGGGAACAGACGCGAATGCTATTTGCACTGTGTATGGCAAAGGGAGCACAATAGTGACTTTAATTGCCAGAAAACAACTCTTGCTCGTAGGACCAAAAACTGCATGTGATTCAACTCCATTTAGGACTGGGAACCATACACTAGCTCGCCTTACAAAAAACACACTTTACTTTTGAGAAAAGATCACTCTGCTACACTACTGTGTTTCCTATAGTGCCAGAACAGTGAGCTTGCTCAGAACAAATGAACTGTGCTTCCTACACACACGGCCATATCTAGTTCAATTCTGCTTAGGAAACTGACATAAACAGTAGATCCTCTTCAGTCCAATACACTGTACATGCTGTGAACAGACGCCAGTGCTATTTGCCTGTGTATGACAATGGGAGCGCAATAGAGACTCTTCTTACCAGAAAACAACTCTTGCTCGTAGAACCAGAAAATGCATGTGATTCAACTCCATTTAGGACTGGGAAACAAACGCTAGCTCGCCTTACAAGAAACACACTCTGCTTTTGAGAAAATATCACTCATCTACTCTACTGTGTTTCCTATAGGGCCAGAACAGTGAGCTTGCACAGAACAAAAGAACTGTGCTTCCTACATACACAGCCATATCCAGTTCAATTCTGCTTAGGGAACTGACAAGAACAGTAGATCCCTTTCTGTCCAATACACTGTACACGAGGGGAACAGATGCCAGTGCTATTTGCAATGTGTATGAAAATGGGACCGCAATAGTACTCTTCTTACCAGGAAACAACTCTTGCTCGTAGGACCAGAAACTGCATGTGATTCAACTACATTTAGGATGAAAAAAAAAAAAGGTAGCTCGCCTTACAAGAAACACACGCTGCTTTTGAGAAAAGGGCACTCTTCTACTCTACTGTATTTCTTATGGGGTCAGAACAGTGAGCTTGCTCAGAACAAAAGAACTGTGCTTCCTACACACGGGCCATATCTAGATCAATTCTGCTTAGGAAACTGACAAGGACAGTAGATCATCTTCAGTCCAATACACTGCACATGCTGGGAAAACACGCGAGTGCTATTTGCCCTAGTATGACAATGGAAGCGCAATAGTGACTCTTCTTACCAGAAAACAACTCTTGCTCATAGGACCAGAAACTGTATGTGATTCAACTCCATTTAGGACTGGGAAACAAACGCTAGATCGCCTTACAAGAATCACACTCTGCTTTTGAGAAAACAGCACTCTTTTACTCTACTGTGTTTCCTTTGGGGTCCAAACAGTGAGCTTGCTCAGAACAAAAGAACTGTGCTTCCTACACACACGGGCCATATCTAGTTCAACTCTGCTTAGGAAACTGACAAGAACAGTAGCTCCTCTTCAGTCCAATACACTGTACTTGCTGGGAACAGACGCGAGTGCTATTTGCACTGTATATGGCAATGGGAGTGCAATAGTGACTCTTCTTACCAGAAAACAACTCTTGCTCGTAGGACCAGAAATTGCATGGTATTCAACTCCATTTCAGACTGGGAAACAAACACTGGCTCGCCTTACAAGAAACACACTCTGCTTTTCAGAAAAGAGCACTCTTCTACTCTACAGTGTTTCCTATGAGGTCCGAACAGTGAGCTTGTT